>NC_142356.1:43420263-43572763 GCF_059441175.1 Urocampus carinirostris | reverse complement strand
GATATGTCGATGTTGTTCAAAGATGTGTCACGAAAATGCTTTACCTCAGAGAAAATAATAAAACGGCTGTTTATTTATTTTGGGAGTGAATGGAGTTGTGGAAAGCTTGTTTGTTAATAAAGTTTGACCTTTTTGAATATTTTGTTGACATTCCCTTGAGCGTGGCAACATCTAGAGGTTGCATAAAGTAACTACATTCTCTACTGTAGTCAAGTCGTCACATTTATTTACCGTAAATAGCCCTTAATCCCAAAAATGTCTCGAAGGACTGCACAGGATTACAATTACAAAATTGCACAATTACCTGATCTTAAACCAGCATGCACTTATAGCGCCTTATAATGGGGTGCGTCTTATGTATGGCATAAGTTTTAAAATATATCATTCATTAAAGGTGCGCCTTATAACATGGTGCGCCATATAGTGCGGAAAATACGGTATGTATGTATATATATGTATGTATATATGTGTATGTATGTATATATATGTATGTATGTATATATGTATGTATGTATATATGTATACTGGACTGTCTCAGAAAATTAGAATATTGTGATAAAGTTCTTTATTTTCTGCAATGCAATTAAAAAAACAAAAATGTCATACATTCTGGATTCATTACACATCAACTGAACTATTTCAAGCCTTTTATTATTTGAATATTGCTGATTTTGGCTTACAGCTGAAAAAAACTCAAAAATCCTATCTCAAAATATTAGAATACTTCCTCAGACCAAGTGAAAAAAATAATTTTATAACAGCAAAACTAAATCAAACATTTGAAAATGTCCATTGATGCACTCAGTACTTGGTTGGGAATCCTTTTGCACGGATTACTGCATCAATCCGGCGTGGCATGGAGGCGATCAGCCTGTGGCATTGCTGAGGTGTTATTGATGCCCAGGATGCTTCGATAGCGGCCTTCAGCTCATTTGCATTTGTAGGTCTGGTGTCTTTCATCTTCTTCTTAACTATACCCCACAAATTCTCGATGGGGTTCAGGTCAGGGGAATTAGCAGGCCAATCAAGGACAGTGATGCCATGGTCAGTGCACCAGTTACTGGTGGTTTTGGCACTGTGGGCAGGTGCCAGATCATGCTGGAAAATGAAATACTCATCTCCATAGAGCTTTTCAGCAGATGGAAGCATGTAGTGTTCTAAAATCTCTTGGTACACAGTTGCATTTACTCTGGACTTGATGAAACACAGTGGACCAACACCAGCAGCTGACATGGCTCCCCAAACCATTGCTGACTGTGGGAACTTCACACTGGATTTCAAGCAACTTGGATTTTGCTCTTCTCCAGCCTTTCTCCAGACTCTGGCGCCTTGACTTCCAAATGAAATGCAAAACTTGCTTTCGTCTGAAAAGAGGACTTTGGACCACTCTGCAACTGTCCAGTGCTTCTTCTCCATAGCCCAAGTCAGACGCTTCTTCCGTTGTCTTGAGTTCAGAAGTGGCTTGACCATGGGAATACGGCTATTGTAGCCCATTTCCCGGACACGTCTGTGAACTGTGGCTTTTGATACCTGGACTCCAGCTTCAGCCCACTGTCTTTGAAGCTCCCTCAAATTCTGGAAGCGGCTCTTCTTCACAATTTTGTTAAGGCTGCGGTCATCTCTCTTGGTTGTGCAGCGTTTCCGGCCACATTTTTCCCTTCCAACAGACTTTTTGTGGATATGCTTTGAAACTGCACTCTGTGAACAGCCTGCTCTTTGATAAATTTAGTTTTGTGTCTTACCCTCCTGATGGAGGGTATCAATGATGGTCCTCTGGACAGCAGTCAGATCAGCAGTGATTTAGTTTACTGAACCAAGCTGAGTGTTTTTAAGGCTCAGGAAACCCTCGCAAGGTGTTTCGAGTTAATTAGATGATTCAGGTGAATAGTTGAATAGCCTACTTGTATACTTTTTCATGATATTCTAATTTTTTGAGATAGGATTTTTGAGTTTTCTTAAGCTGTAAGCCAAATTCAGCAATATTAAAATAATAAAAGGCTTGAAATAGTTCAGTTGATGTGTAATGAATCCAGAATGTATGACATTTTGGTTTTTTTAATTGCATTACAGAAAATAAAGAACTTTATCACAATATTCTAATTTTCTGAGACAGTCCAGTATGTATGTATATATGTATATGTATGTATATATATATATATGTATGTATATATATATGTATATATATACAGGGAGTGCAGAATTATTAGGCAAATGAGTATTTTGACCACATCATCCTCTTTATGCATGTTGTCTTACTCCAAGCTGTATAGGCTCGAAAGCCTACTACCAATTAAGCATATCAGGTGATGTGCATATCTGTAATGAGAAGGGGTGTGGTCTAATGACATCAACACCCTATATCAGGTGTGCATAATTATTAGGCAACTTCCTTTCCTTTGGCAAAATGGGTCAGAAGAGGGACTTGACAGGCTCTGAAAAGTCAAAAATAGTGAGATATCTTGCAGAGTGATGCAGCACTCTTAAAATTGCCAAGCTTCTGAAGCGTGATCATCGAACAATCAAGCGTTACATTCAAAATAGTCAACAGGGTCGCAAGAAGCGTGTGGAAAAACCAAGGCGCAAAATAACTGCCCGTGAACTGAGAAAAGTCAAGCGTACAGCTGCCAAGATGCCACTTGCCACCAGTTTTGCCATATTTCAGAGCTGCAACATCACTGGAGTGCCCAAAAGCACAAGGTGTGCAATACTCAGAGACATGGCCAAGGTAAGAAAGGCTGAAAAACGACCACCACTGAACAAGACACACAAGCTGAAACGTCAAGACTGGGCCAAGAAAAATCTCAAGACGGATTTTTCTAAGGTTTTATGGACTGATGAAATGAGAGTGAGTCTTGATGGGCCAGATGGATGGGCCCGTGGCTGGATCAGTAAAGGGCAGAGAGCTCCAGTCCGCCTCAGACGCCAGCAAGGTGGAGGTGGGGTACTGGTATGGGCTGGTATCATCAAAGATGAGCTTGTGGGGCCTTTTCGGGTTGAGGATGGACTCAAGCTCAACTCCCAGTCCTACTGCCAGTTTCTGGAAGACACCTTCTTCAAGCAGTGGTACAGGAAGAAGTCCGCATCCTTCAAGAAAAACATGATTTTCATGCAGGACAACGCTCCATCACACGCATCCAAGTACTCCACAGCGTGGCTGGCAAGAAAGGGTCTAAAAGAAGAAAAACTAATGACATGGCCTCCTTGTTCACCTGATCTGAACCCCATAGAGAACCTGTGGTCCCTCATCAAATGTGAGATTTACAAGGAGGGAAAACAGTACACCTCTCTGAATAGTGTCTGGGACGCTGTGGTTGCTGCTGCACGCAATGTTGATCGTGAACAGATCAAAGCACTGACAGAATCCATGGATGGCAGGCTTTTGAGTGTCCTTGCAAAGAAAGGTGTCTATATTGGTCACTGATTTGTTTTTGTTTTGTTTTTGAATGTCAGAAATGTATATTTGTGAATGTTGAGCTGTTATATTGGTTTCCCTGATGAAAATAAATAATTGAAATGGGTATACATTTGTTTTTTGTTAAGTTGCCTAATAATTATGCACAGTAATAGTCACCTGCACACACAGATATCCTCCTAAAATAGCTAAAACTAAAAAAGCCCCACTCCAACTTCCAAAATATTCAGCTTTGATATTAATGAGACTTTTGGGTTCATTAAGAACATGGTTGTTGTTCAATAATAAAATTAATCCTCAAAAATACAACTTGCCTAATAATTCTGCACTCCCTGTATACTTGCACTGTGCAAGCAATAATATTGAAATGGAAGGAGTATCAGACCACTGCAAATCTACCAAGATCGGGCCGTCCCCCTAAACTTCCAGCTCATACAAGGAGAAAACTGATCAGAGATGCAGCCAAGAGGCCCATGGTCACTCTGGATGAACTGCAGAGGTCTACAGCTGAGGTGGGAGAATCTGTCCATAGGACAACAATCAGTTGTATATTGCACAAATCTGGCCTTTACGGAAGAGTGGCAAGAAGGAAGCCATTTCTTAAAGATATCCATAAAAAGTGTTGTTTCAAGTTTGCCACAAGCCACCTGGGAGACACACCAAACATGTGAAAGAAGGTGCCCTGGTCAGATGAGACCAAGATCGAACTTTTTGGCAACAATGCAAGATGGATGGAGCCAAATACAGGACTATTCTGGAAGAAAACCTGATGTAGTCCCCAAAAGACCTAAGACTGGGACGCAGATTTGTCTTCCAACAAGACAATGATCCAAAACATAAAGCAAAAGCTGCAATGGAATGGTTCACCAAAAAAACATATCAGGGTGTTAGAATGGCCAAGTCAAAGTCCAGACCTCAATCCAATTGAGAATCTGTGGAAAGAACTGAAAACTGCTGTCACAAACTCTTTCCATTCAACCTTACTGAGCTTGAGCTGTTTTGCAAGGAGGAATGGGCAAAAATATCAGTTTCTCGATGTGCAAAACTGAGAGACATTCGAAGCAACTTGCAGCTGTAATCGCAGCAAAAGGTGGCGCTACAAAGTATGAACGCAATGGGCTGAATAATTTCTCACACCCACTTTTTCGTTTTTTATTTGTTAAAAAAAGTTTACATTATCCAATAAAGTGTGTTCCACTTCATGATTGTGTCCCACTTATTGTTGATTCTTCCTGAGAAATTACAGTTTTATATCTTGATGTTTGAAGTCTAAAATGTGGCAAAAGGTCACAAAATTCAAGGGGGCCAAATAGTTTCGCAAGCCACTGTATGTCAATTGAGTTTAAGACTCCTCATGCAATTCAATTAGATCAATGTATCAAGGCACAAGAACACTCCAGTACAAAAACAAAATATTTATTAAATTTGTTCATTCAGACTTTTGTACATTATTTTTCAAAACAAGCTTCATTTTGGTTTGGGAAGTGAAAAGTGTGTATGTTTCACCTCCAGAATAGAAGAGACACCAAAAATTACCACATCAAAACAAATGCTGCATTGAAAAAAAGGAAGACTTTAAAAAAAAAAAATAAGAAACTAGTAAAGAAACACACGCACATGGAGACATTTTCGACTTCACAAGATTCAGGAGGCCGAGAAACGGTCAGGCATGTGTTTTGAGAAGCACTTTTTGGTCGAGCTTTGAGGCAATGTTTGGGATGGCCTTGCTGGTGACGAGCCCACGAGTCACTTGTGAGAGAACACCACCGATTGATTCCCATTCGGCGAAAAAGATTCCTATGAACTTAACAGAACCGGATTAATATTCAGTGAAGGAAAAAAGTCTTTCGTTGACCACTAACTGTGCAAGTTTTCCTACTTGAAAATATTAGAAAGGCCTGTAATTGTCAACATGGGTAAACCTCGACCATTAGAGACATAATGTATTAAAAAAAAAAAAAAAAGGAAATCACATTGTTTGACTTTTAAAGAACTCATTTGCAAATCATGGTGGAAAAAACTATTTGGCCAATACCAAAAGTGAATTTCAATGCTTTCATATGTTCCTTTTGTTGGCAATAACTGAAGCCAAACGTTTTCTGTAACTCTTCACAAGCTTTTCACACACTGTTACTGGTATATTCCTCCCTGCAGAGCTCCTCTCGAGCAGTGTTTTGGGGCTGTCGCTGGGCAAAACAGACTTTAAAACTCCCTCCCCAGATTTGCTATATCTGGAGACTGTCTATGCCACCATGAAATGCTTCTTACGAAGCCACTCCTTTGTTGCCCTGGCTGTGTGTTTGGTATCATTTTCATGCTGAAACACCCAGCCATGTCTCATCTTTAATGCCCTTGCTGATAGAAGTTTTTCACTCAGAACCTCTTGATACATCATCTTCATTCATTCTTTCATTTACACAGGTCGGTTGTCTTGTGTCCCTTTGCAAAAAAAAAAAAGCCCAAGAGCATGATGTTTCCAACCCTATGCTTTACAGTGGGTGTGGTGTTCTTTGGACGCAATGCAGTATTATTCATCCTCCAAACTCAAGAACCTGTTTTTCTACTAAAATTTCTCATTTGGTTTGATACAGGGCTGCAAGTGACAAATATTTTCACATTTGAAGCGGTCTGTTAATCGATGAATCTGATTTTTAAAAACATTTAAAATGTCCTCCTCCAACGCATTTAATAATAAATTTTGATCGATTAGTATTGCAACCCTAGTTTCATCTGACCTTAACACATTCTCAGTTCTATTGTGGATAATCCAAATGCTCTCTAGCAATCTGCAGACGAGCCTGGGGTACTGGCTTCAGCTGTGGTTCCTGTCTAGCAGTGCAGGATTCGAGTCTCTGGCGGTGCATTGTGTTACTGACATTAGCCTTTGTTACTGTGGTCCCTGCACTTTGTAGGTCAGGTGGGAGAACTTACGCAATTGGTCGATAAATACTTAGTTGCCCCACTGTATTTTCTAGGGCTGCACAATTTCGGGGAGAAACTTATTGTGACTTTTCTGACCAATATTGCAATTTAGCACATTTTCTGTCTTAGTTTTGCCTTATGAGATTCGATCTGCAACCTCAGTGGATATCTTAAAACGTAGGTTTAAAATACACTTATATTCAATAGCTTGTGAATTATGTTAACCTCAGGAAGCTGCCACTCTGTTTATTACTATATTTTATGTTGATGATGTATGTGTATTCTCTGTACAGCCCTTAGACTTTTGGGGATTAAGGGCATCACAAATAAACATGACTTGAGTGGTTTATCATTTTGACATGCCTTAACCTAAAAAAAACCGTGCCGTCTTCTGGGGAGCTTTCTTTGGGTAGCTGTCTCCTCACACAAGGCTCACATTGCGTGTGTTATAGCGTGCGGCTTGCAAACTTCACCGGACTTTTTCTGGCTAGTGTCAATAAAATTTGCCTCTGATTGGCTGGTGCCGTTAAAACCTGAACTGTGACAATTGTGGTTGGCCAAACACGCCATCATTAACAAACCTGGTACTATTAATCCTTGTAAAAATGCAGTGTCTTGCATTTACACAATCGCGCTACGCAACATCGCAATATCGATTCGATTTCGGTTAACCGTGCAGCCCTAATATTTTTCTTCAGATCCATGCAATCACATTGTACACGACTCCATTACCAACATGGTTTGCGATCCGTCGTCGAGCTTCTTGAACCTGTGTTTCCTGATCTTTGACCATATCTCGCGTTTGTGAAACTATGGAGAGAAAGCACGCGTGAGTGACGTAAGCGATGAACTGTTGAGGAAGTCGTTTGTGCTCAGAAGGAGAAATATTTGGTGAACCACTCTTGTTTTAGTTCTTCTGTGCCTCTTGGCTCCATGTAAGGCCCCCTGAAACACACATTTTACTTTGTGAAGTTTTACTCTACAACAGGGGTCAGGAAGTTTTTTTGACCCAAAGAGCCATAATTCAGGGTTCGTACGGATGTTTGAAATTCTTGAAAATGCTTGAATTTATTGTTGTGCTTTCAAGGTCAGGAAAATGCTTTAATTTTAAAATATTGCCATTGCCATGTTTCTTGGAATTCTGACCATGCAACAATTTAAGAATTCTTTAAAAAGGTGCAGAAAATGACGCCGACAAGCCTGGGCTGGTGGCTTTTCATTATGGCGTTGTCATGTGAAGCGTCACCTTCCCCTTCTGGTCGTACCCAAGAGGACTGCTCTATTTGGAAAGGCGGCTATATTGGCTCCACTCACTATCGGCTCCTAAACAGTCCTCAGATTTTTTTTTTAATGATATAATATCAATAATAAAAAAACATGCACCAAATGATTAAGTAATTAATAATTACATGTTTTGTGGGGGATCACTGCAAAAACACATCAAGTATAAATTTAAATATTCACAGATTTACAAAAAAAAATGTAAAATATTGAAACTATTTTAGTCTTTTACACACTGAACGGATATAATGTCGAACAACACAAAATTCCTGGAAATGCTAAACAATAAGATAAAAATTACAAATATTAACTATCTTTTGCTATAAATGGTCTACTAGTGATCCCAAAAGCCAAGAAGAGATCCGCAGGTTCGAGAGCGTTCTCCATCCGGGCCCCGATGCTATGGAATGCTCTTCCCCCTGAGATTCGATCTGCAACCTCAGTGGAAATGTTTAAATCTAAGCTTAAAACACACTTCTACTCCATAGCATATGAATAACCTATACTTTATGTTGATCATATGTATATTATTTTCCTACATTTAGGTTTTAGATGAGGGGATGGTGTCATAATAGTCTGTAATAATAGTTTGCAATAGTCTTTGATCTGTGCTGCCCTTTGACACTCTTTGTGATTAAGGGCTATACAAATAAACATGACTTGACTTGCCTTGACTTAAATAAATGATAAAATGCAAAAAAAATTACTATTTGCAATTCCGTTCAACCAATTAAGACAGATTCTCTGAAAAAGACGCAAACATTATGAACTAAAATAAATAAAATAAAAAGCAAAAGATCAGCAGTCTCTAATATTGAAATATGGAATGCAATCAATTTCAATAAAGTGAGTCAAAATGTGGCTTTTTTTTCCCTTTTATACCTTCAATACGTTTTTTTTTTGTCTTCCTAATGACCTTAATTATTAGCACATATATGGAGCCCGTTCCGTGTTTGCAAACAAGTGTGACGTAGCTAAGATGCCCGTGCATTGTTGAAGCAGAATGGCAGAATTCATGTCCGTTTGTAGCAGCCCATTAACACAAAAATATACCAGATAATAGATAGGAATAACCTAAACGTTTGTGGTAGCAGCACAATAGTGACTTTATTTTAGACCTAAAAGTCAACTACGAAAAACATTGTGATCTGTGCTGGATTTCTTCTTTTAAAGATACTGGAAAAATTGGACTTTGAAAGTACTTGAAAAGTGCTTGAATTCGGACATTAAAAAGGTGTACAAACCCTGATAATGACAATATATATAAAAATACATTTATTTCGAGCCATGCCGTATATTTTCAGACAGAATTCAGCAAAACCGCCAAACCCGCTCTACAGACAAAATCTAAATTTTCAGCGCATTTCAATTCACTGTGTTACATTGGATGATTTGACAAAATTTATGAAATAAGAATAATGCCAGTGACTGCATCCCATATCAACAAATATACCAATTTAAACTTGTCTACCTGTCTATTTTTAATGAGCTTCCATATAAAGTGTTCTTTAGCGATTTACAGACAAATGGGGGTCTGACAAGTGACACCTTGACTGTAAACTGAAGTTGGGATTTGCCCTATCTATACTGGACGGAACCATTGATACTATTGGAATTATGTGTGTTATGCATGCACCAGCCTCATCTCTGAGCTAGTGACAATAGGAATGCAATGAACAGGGATCAGAATTTTCCGCGGATTTCCGCTGTTTTTGAACCCCAAAGGCATTCCGACTTTTTCACTTTTTCTCTTGCGTAGCAAACAAATTCAAAATCAGACTGTCTCACTCTTTCCTTTATTGCTCTGGCGCACCCTGGCGGCCGTTAGAAAAATTGGCCGCATTGTCGCACAAGCTGCAGGGACTGAACTGCATTTGAACTTATCTTGCAGTATTTACAAAAAAATCAGTTATGTGGGCAAATTATTTTAATCTTCTAAAAATGTTACTTAAATGATAAATATAAGCATGGTTTTGGACAAGTAAATTGCCTAAAACCCAGGTTTTGGGGGTGGGGGCGGTGGGGGGGGGGCTCCGCCCTGGTTTATTTCTGGACGCTGGCTATTTCAGCTGAAAATGAAAATCTCCATTCTGATCCCTGAATGAATGAAAAGCCATGTCTGGCTCACAAGCCTGCTCTACAGGTTTTATACGGGTGCCTGAAATCCTTGAAAATGCCTAAATATTAATGTTGTGTTTTCAAGATTTAAAAAGTGCTTGAATTTTGGGTGATGTGATTGCAAATTCATTGAATTAGTGCTTTGTTTCTCTGCAGCCTGACTCAATAGACTAAGCATTAAATGAAGAAAACTAAAACTAAATGATGCCAAAACTGCTCTCCGGTTTGCCATTACATTTGTTTTTTGCATCGTTAATTAAAGGCAGCTGGCATTTTGTATGCCGTTTTCACATAAAGCGGCATTGCCTGCTATGAGCCCTACCCCTCTACAAGTGCAATGTAGCCAAGCTGCGTGCACATTATTTAGGCATAACGGTGGTCAGAAGCGGGGTGTTACATAAGTTTGCGCATGTTTACGTAGGTATTCGTGCGTTTGTTTAAGTACGTTTCTGAGTGCAGTCATGTACGCTTTGTGTTTTTACGCATGTTTGTGTGCGTGTTTACGTATTTTTGTGCGCGTTAAAGGTAAGATCTTGGGCCCGGGCCCGAACCCGACCCAGGTTCGGGCTTAAAATGTCAATGATTAAGTCGGGCCGATTGACCTTCTCTCTCGCCGTTTTTTGTTTTTGTTTTTGTTCCTCTGTGGAGGATCTACACAGCATGCACTTACTTTTACTCAAGTAATTATTTTTGATAAACTGGTTGGTTAGCATTAATTTAGCTCAAAATCACTAAATCCAAAGAAATGTTCCTTTGTGTTGGGGTAAAGGACATGCGAGCTTTCTACTTCCATCTGCATCACGTCAGACGTAATTTCTGCTTCTAGCCAATAGTTTACATGCTTTACAAACTTTCTGCTTTTTGTGCAAATCTTTTACAATTTGTAGATTGTAATCTGCAAAATTGTATTTATTTTGGGTGCCATTTTGTTCAGTTTCACTTTTCTTCACTTTATGTCGCCGAGATGCGCACTTCGGCTCCAAACCATTCATTTAGGCTTGCAAAGCACACTTGATTTGAGGGATTCGGCCCCAACTAAACACAAAGCACTGAATTACGCTTCGTGTTTATTTTGGTGGAAAATGAAAGGTTCAGGTTTATTTCGGGTTGTCAAATCAAGTTAATCCGTCGGGTTTATACACCCGTGACTCTTGTCGGGTTGGGCTAAATTTTTACCTCTAGTGTACGTGTTTATGTATGATTTTTTTAGGGTGTTTATGTACATTTTGTGCGTTTTTGTGTATGTTTTCGGGCTCGTTTTTTTTTTTTTGCGTGTTTAAATTTAAGATTCAAAACACTTTTGTGCCTGTTCACATATGTTTTTTGTGTATGTTTTGGTACGTTTTTGTGCATGCTGATTGTTATTTTATGATATTGATTACTGTTTATTTTTGTTGCACTTTAAGCTTAGGATGAATCTGTTGCTGGTGAGGTGCAATAAATACTACTAGATTCGATAACACAACTATCCGTCTGTTCTTCTCTCTTCAACTGACTCAAATGACAATAGTTACTTTCCCTGGTAACTAGTTACTTTTATTTAAAGTAATTCAATTTCTTTTTTCATGTAACATGCCCGACACTGTTAATGACTATCACCCCAAAATTACAAGTTAAATCAAATTTTGTCTTGTAGTTGTTTTTTTACAGCTTTTGTTTCTTTCATATGAGCCTAAATCTGAAGTATGAACAATTTCCTGTTGCGATGTTTTTACTGTTTCTTCGTGTTGGATTCAATTAAAGTTTATTGTTCATATATTCATATAGGTGCTTGAAATCTTAGAAAATGCTTGAATTTTAGGTGAAGTGGTTGTAAATGCTTAAAAATATTGCCATGTTGCTTAGGTTAGGTGTTAGAAGCTAGGATTTGGGCTTCAAATAAGGGTTTGAAACTTATATTATGCTTCGAAAATATGATTGGAGCTAGGGATAGGAACTTGGGTTTTGGGTGTAGGGTATTAAACTGAATTTAGGGTTCTGAAAAAGGGTTGGACTTAGGGTTTACAGCTAGAGTTAGGTGTAGGGTTAGGAACTCCAGTTTGAGCTCAAAATTAAGGTTCTAAACTAAATGTGGGGCTCCAGGAAAGGTTTAGCGCTAGGGTTCCGGTTTGAAACAGGGTTTGAGCTAGAACAAGGGTATGAGCTCCATATTGAGGTTCTAATATGAATGGCGGGTTCCAAAATAGGTTTGGAGCTAGTGTTACAATTTGAAACCGGGCTAGGGTTAGAAGCAGGGCTAGGGTTTGGCATGCAAGTTAGGGTTTTAAACCCATTATAGGGTTCCAAAATAAGGTTGAGGTTTGAAACTAAGGTTTAAGCTCTCCTTTTGATCCGCACTGGATTTCTTCTTTCAATAGCACTGGACAAAATTGCAAATTGGCTTTGAAAGTCCTTGAAAAGTGCTTGAATTTGGCCATGAAAAAGGTGTACAAACCCTGAGTATTGCTTTATTAACAATTACACTTTAAGAAATGGGATGAAAATGAGGCCAAAGACACATTTTGTCCAGAGCAACATTTCATTTATTTATTTTTTCATTTATGTTGTTTCATTTCTTTTGCAGGTATACACCACCAGAAATCAGCCCTTTGAAGAAAGTTGTAGGGCAGATTCAGAAGCATGATCAAGGTCTCCTAATTTAGGTCTAAAGACCTTTCAGTTCGAACTCTTCTTTTGGTAGTCTTAACTTGTCTATTTTTTTTTTAAACGTTTTGATTTTTTTTTCTGAGTCTTTCAATGCTTTGTGTAAAGTGCAACCAAACAAGTATCATACTTCCGTATGGATGTAAAGGACTTTTTATATAAATTTTTTGACATGCCATAACGAAATCAGATATTTTTCAAAATCAAATCACCCGTATTTCACTGTATTTGGTGTAATATGACTTTGAAATAAACAATTTTGGAGCCCTAGATGTTGGTCATTGTAAAATCACTTAATGCGTTTCAGTATAGTTGAATAGAATTTGTATCTGTTAAACGTTTTCAGCTTTTTATCTGGGTAATGGTTCTTTTTTTCCTTGTACATGTATATCTTCAACACTGCCAACTGACTTATTTAAAGCAAAACGTAATCAGTACTTTTACATGCAGGGAATGATCTCATTGAGATTAGAATACTGCCGATATTCAGGTTTAGTAAGGCGGTGTGAACAAGCACTGACAATTCCGAAAAGGCTTTTATTCAGATTGATAATCTAAATTATCCGATGCGTAGTGCTAAATATGTGAGGTCCTTTTTCAAGGTTTCTCTTTTTTCCTCAAGCTGGGGTTTTTGAGTTGTTCCTTGCCCGCATTCTGGTTTAAGATCAGGTAATTGTGCAATTGTGTAATTGTAATCCTGTGCAGTCCTTTGAGACATTTTTTTGTGATTAAGGGCTTTATAAATAAATGTGACTTGACTTGACTATTACATGCAGGGATAATATGTATTCTGTGTAGCACTATTTAGTTACTCTATATAACACGCTACAGTGGGCATTTGCACGTCACACTGGGTATTTGTATCTTGTATTCTTTTGGCTTTATTATTGTACTGTTCTCAGCTCAGGGATGCTGCTGGAAATGTGAATTTCCCTTAGGGGATGAATAAAGTATCTATCTATCTATCTACCGTATTTTCCGCACTATATGGCGCACCATGTTATAAGGCGCACCTTCAATGAATGATATATTTTAAAACTTATGCCATACATAAGACGCACCCCATTATAAGGCGCTATAAGTGCATGCTGGTTTAAGATCAGGTAATTGTGCAATTTTGTAATTGTAATCCTGTGCAGTCCTTCGAGACATTTTTGGGATTAAGGGCTATTTACGGTAAATAAATGTGACGACTTGACTACAGTAGAGAATGTAGTTACGTTATGCAACCTCTAGATGTTGCCACGCTCAAGGGAATGTCAACAAAACATTCAAACTTTATTAACAATCAAGCTTTCCATAACTCCATTCACTCCCAAAATAAATAAACAGCCGTTTTATTATTTTCTCTGAGGTAAAGCATTTTCGTGACACATCTTTGAACAACATCGACATATCATTTTATTTTTTGTCCATTTAGTCAACACGCAAAGAAAAAAACGTCTGATACTGTTATTTTAAATGAAACGTTAATGCAATCGCAATAAAGTGACACTCGTAATGTGCAAAAACAACGAGTGCAAAGCAATAACATAATAACTGTAAAATGTAAAACGTAAACACACAAAAGAAAAACAAAGATCACTCTATAAGCTCCTCATCGACGAATCCCTCGAATTCTTCTTCTGCTGTGTTCGAATTGACCATATCTCAGTGAATGGGCCATCCAACACGTCCGGTGTTTTTGTGCCAGCGCTGTTGCCTTCATACGTATAGTTATCGTACTGACACTTCTGCTTGCCGCTCTTTGTTGAACAACCCACTGTTCAAGTGTCTCCTCTAACTCTGGCCATCTTGCTTTATTGCCACGGAAACTTTGTTGAGTTTTCCTTACTTGGCGGAGCTTATCTTCATCCTTTCTCCACTTCCGTACCATCGATTCATTTAAGTTTAACTCTCTCGCTGCCGCTCTATTGCCGTGTTGTACGCGTGTCTCTTAACAGGAGCCATTTTTTATACAAATGCACGTATGAAAGAGAATCTCTCTCTCGCTCTCGCTCTCGCTCTCTCTCTGTCAAACGTGACATTCTGAATAATTCTGCGTTTGTTTAAGGTAAATTGTGCTTTACATCTTCACCAGTCAAAACCCTGGATTCAGACAAATACTGTATTTGTTGAATATGAATTAAGCAGTTTAATGGGGTAGCCATTTTGCCACTTAGTAAACAAATACAACACGAGCCCCGGCAACTACCAATCGTTTAATATTTCCCAGTATGCACAGCGCGAATAATGGAGTCGGCGGCTGTTTCTCGTAGTTGCGAGACCTTGCGAATTTAATATTGAGCCATATATAAGGCGCACTGTGTTATAAGGCGCATGGTCAGCTTTTGAAAAAAAACAAGACTTTTAGGTGCGCCTTATAGTGCGGAAAATACGGTAATCTGATTAAGATCAGAATATTGCTAACATGTGAAAGATTTTATCCGGGCGTGTGATTATCCGATGCTTAGTACGTTTACTGAAGGAAATAAGATCAGAATACTACCGATATTAAGGTTTAAAAAGGCAATGGAAAAAAATCAGAAAAGGCTTTTTGTCTGACTTTTTTTCATCGGTGCTTCAAAAATCTTGGTCTTCTAGTATAGCAAAAATTACACATACTTGCTCGCTAAACAAGCCCTATTTTAATTGGTTGCTTTCTTGGTGATATTTTCATTTTAACTTCCATCACTATGGTCAACATGCCCCAATTATATCTATGCATATATTGTGTAAATTTGTGCTTCTGTTGAGCAATTTATAAGCACAAGAGGTGCAGCACAAAGCACACTTTTTGACAGAGTAGGAAACAACTACGTCATATTTCGTTTTGCATTTAATAATAATCCAGTAAAGACAGGCCTACATGAACCACCCTCCCACTTTATTACCTTTTGTATAAATGACACCCTACTCGCTGTTTAAGTGATCAAAGGTGCACGTTTTGCTTTTCAAACTCTACTCAAGTGTATGACCTATTTTTGCATCCTCTAGTGTCTCTATTTAGCTGACAAAAATCCAGAGCTGCTCTGTTTTCCAAAGTGAGCTAACTATTGTGAGTCATTGTCTCCACATAAAGTTCCGGATCAAAGATTAATATTCCAAAGGCAGGTTATAAATAAAGCATGCTTAATAGCACACTTGTAAATGTTATATTGGGATGCTTTCACAGCATATTTTTAAACCTTTCCAAGTCTTACCTGATTGAGTGCCCCTGCAGGTACGTGCACGGCTCGTGGCAGGAGGGCGAAACGTAGCGGATGCCTGTGGGGGGCGTGGGGCACACAGGCAATGGCGCGGTGGGCGCCGGCGTGGTGGGGACGCAAGAAGTCCTGGTCCTGGGGGAGCGGGGTAGGGATGGGGGGGAACACTGGCCTAGAGACAGGGAAGTGTGCTTGTGCGGGAGGGACGAGGTGGAGTAGTGGGGGGCCACGTGAGGGTGGGAGGTGGACTGGTGTGGTAGAGTAGATGAAAAGGACATGGGCGGCGAGGAGGGAGGGTGAAGACGGTCATACACGCTCGAGCATGAGATGCTGCTCTGACGGGGGGACGGTACCACGTGTTTCCTCTGGAAACGCACAGGAACACGGCATTACAATTTCAGGAATAAAAATAATTGTTTTCAATCAAAAAATAATAATTGTACGTATAAACATGTATATATATATATATATATATATATATATATATATATATATACACACACATACACATGAGATCCGATCTGCAACCTCAGTGGAAATGTTTAAATCTAAACTTAAAACTCACTTCTACTCCATAGCATATGAATAACCTACTCTTCTCGTCGGCTGAAAAATAGTCTGTGTAATATAGTGTAATAATCTATGAAGCCCTTTGAGACTCTTCGTGATTTAGGGCTATACAAATAAAGATGACTTGACTTGACTACATAAAGTGCTTGCGGCTAAGGGATCCATGAACCGTGATATATGATATATACCCCCACCCCCCCAGGCTCACCAGAGCTGCCCCGTTTGGGACAAGCAACACCTTTCAGCAACTCTTTAGTGGGTTCACTGAAGAGGTCAAGGTTGCACGTACAAGAGAGGCTCTGCATTGCAGGGATTCAAAAAACAGTAAGTCATCAGCTGGTATCAGAATGAACACGGAAAAGAAGAGAGCTGAGTCACGCCCAATGCAAGAAACACTAGTTGGGCACTTGGCAACAGGGATCGACACCAGCTACTCCAGGTAGAGTGGAGGAAGAGTAAGAGCAGCGCAGTTGGCCTCTGGCAGCAGGGGGCATGGACAATATGGAAGAGCACAATACAGCACAAATTGATCGAGTCGAACATCATGCAGGCAGACTTCCATTGCGTCCTGTTCCCTGTGCTGGCAGTTTACAACACCCTGCCTGACCCAGTGAACCTTCAAGGTATTGGGAAGAGCTAGACACCCTCCTGTCCCCTTTGCTCTGAAAGATATGGACTACCAGATACAGATTCAGAAGGACCCGCCTCGGGAAAAGCCTGATTCTCGCTGCCATCACCCTCCTAAACAAGCCCCGCTAACCCTTTTTACACAGTCTACCCCCTCATTTGTCTCACACTGTCATATATTTGTATTTCTGCTGTTTTCTTGTAATGTAATGCCTCTAACCCCCCCCCTTGTACAGTTGATTGAAATTATTGCCATAAGGGTTTCAATAAATTCATATATATATATATATTAGTGCATCCGGAAAGTATTCACAGCGCTTAACTTTTTCAACATTTGGTAATGTTACAGCCTCATTCCAAATTGTATTAATTTAATCTCTTATCTCAAAATTCTACACAAAATACTCCATTATGACAATGTGAAAGACTTTTTTTTTTTACTTTCTTTTTTTGAATTTATTAAAAATAGAAAACTAAGAAATCACATTTACATAAGTATTCACAGCCTTTGCTTAATACTTTGTTGATCCACCTTTGGCAGCAAATACAGCCTTAAGTCTTTTTGAATATGATCCCACAGGTTTAGCACACCTATCTTTAGGCAGTTTTGTCCATTCTTCTTTGCAATAAATCTCAAGCTCAATTAGGTTGGATGGGAGACGTTTGTGCACAGCCATTTTCAGATCTCTCCAGAGATGTTCGATCGGATTCAAGTCTGGACTCTGGCTGGGCCACTCCAGGACATTAATGGAGTGGTTCTGAAGCCAATCTTTTGAGATCTTGGCTGTGTGCTTTGAGGCCGTTGTCCTGCTGAAAAATGAACCTTCGCCGCAGCCTGAGGTCAAGAGCGCTCTGGAGCAGGTTTTCATCCAGGATATCTCTATATATTGCTGCATTCATTTTCCTTCTATCCTGACTAGTCTGCCAGTTCCTGAGTTCAATCTTTGTCTCATCAGACCAGAGAATTTTGTTTCTCATGGTCTGAGAGTCATTCAGGTGCTTTTTGGCAAATTCCAGACGGGCTTCCATGTTCCTTTTACTAAGTAGTGGCTTTCGTCTGGCCACTCTACCATACAGGCCTGATTGGTGGATTGCTGCAGAGATGGTTGTCCTTCTGGAAGGCTCTCCTCTCTACACAGAGGAACGCTGGAGCCCTGACAGAGTGACCATCGGGTTCTTGGTCACCTCCCTGAATAAGGCCCTTCTTCCCTGATCGCTCAGTTTAGAAGGCCGGCCAGCTCTAGGAAGAGTCCTGGTGGTTCCAAATGTCTTCCATTTACGAATAATGGAGGCCACTGTGCTCATTGGGACCCTCAAAGCAGCAGAACATTTTCTGTATCCTTCCCCAGATTTGTGCCTCAAGACAATCCTGTCTCGCAGGTCTACAGACAGTTCTTTTGACTTCATGCTTGGTGTTTGTGCTCTGACATGCACACTCAACTGACCTTATATTGACAGGTGTGTGCCTTTCCAAATCATGTCCAGTCAACTGAATTTACTGCAGGTGGACTCCAATTAAGCTGTAGAAATATCTCAAGGATGATCAGTGGGAAAAAAGATGCACCTGAGCTCAATTTTGAGCTTCATGGCAAAGGCTGTGAATACTTATGTAAATGTGATTTCTTAGTTTTCTATTTTTAATAAATTCAAAAAAAGTAAAAAAAAAAAACTTTTTCACATTGTCATAATGGAGTATTTTGTGTAGAATTTTGAGATAAGAGATTAAATTAATACAATTTGGAATGAGGCTGTAACATAACAAAATGTGGAAAAAGTGAAGCGCTGTGAATACTTTCCGGATGCACTGTGTATATATATATATATATATATATATATATATATGAAAACAAATATATAAAGAAACTAAAATTATGAATGTAATTGTTTTTGTTCAGTGCAATACGTTGATTATAATTAAAACCACACACAAATCAGACAAATTGGTCTCTTAAAACCCTGTCAGATGTTACTTTCTGCCGGAAAGGATTACATTTTCATGAACTCGAGACACAAACTCACCCTCATGGTTGGCGTTGTGCTCACTGGGCGGGGCTTGTTCTCGCTGAGCCTGGGACCGCCGTTGTCCCCAACAACAGGAGAGTGGAGCTGCAGCTGATGCCGTTCTTCCTTTAGTGGGGAAAGAGAAAATTATTTTTATATTCACATTCAAATTCGTCCGAAACTGAATTAGGGCCCTAACACATAAGTTATAAATCGTTCACATTTGCTATGATGCAATAGGTACTAATCAAGGCTTTGCCCACACTATTAATCCAAAATTCAATACTTATGAGTTGAATAAGTTCTGTTATGAACTTTTGACTGAAACTGTTAAAAGGTATGTCAGAGCCTATCACCAGTGGGCCCCAACCAGGTTTTGAACTTGGCACAGGTGTGTACAATTATCACACACTTATTATCCATCCATTATCTTCTCCGCTTATCCTCAGTAGGGTCGCGGGGGTTCAGGAGCCCATCCCAGCTATCTCTGGGCAGTGGGCAGGGGACATCCTGAACTGGTTGCCAGCCAGTCGCAGGGCACAGAGAGAGACATACAATTAACTTGCTCATTCACAACTAGTGACAATTTGGACCGGCCAATTAACCTGACATGCATGTTTTTGAAATGTGGGAGGAGATCAAAGTGCCCGGAGGAAACTCACGCAAGCATGGGGAGAACATGCAAACTCCACACATGAAGGTTTGATCCCATGACATCAGAACTGTGTCGCACACGCGCTAACCACTGCCCTGCTGTGCTGCCCACTTATTAACCATTTATCCTGAATCCTTTAAAAGGACATTTTGATCAGCAAACTTGGTTAGATCATTCTTTTATGATGCCGGAGGTGGTGGACCAAAATATGGAGAAGTTGGAGGCAGGTGTGCTCAACAAAGGAGGGTTTATTAACAACAAACAGCAACCATCACGCTGCGTCTTAAAACAACTTGTAAAGCGTCCAAACCAGAAACGAAAACCCAAACCGGACATGGTAATGTTGTGGTATTTTTTCCAGTAAAAGGGTAATCTCACTCATTATTTTTTCTACCGTCATAATGCTGTTACTCTTATTGACGGTCAAAAGTGCGTGTTTATGTAAGTTTTGTGTGTGTGTTTATGTACATTTTTGTGTGTATTTACATACATTTTGTGTTTCGTACGTTTTTGAAGGTTCATTTACCTATGTTTTGTGTATTTAAGTACATTTAGTGCGTGTGCGTACGTTTTGTGTGTATTAACGTACTTTTTTTGTGTTTATGTACGTTTATGTACACGCTGGTTGTTATTTTATGATATTATTTACTGTTTATTTTTGTTGCACTTCAAGTGTAGGATAAATCGGTCGCTGGTGTGCAATAACTTGCAAGGTTGTAAAACACAAATACTTGTCTGTTCTTCTTTCTTCAACTGACTCAGAATTTCAAATTCTTTGACATCCAACAAGGTTTGGTAACGAGCTCCTTTTACAATAGAGTCATTTCCATTTCCAGTTCCATGCAGCTAAACTCTGGAATAGTCTTCCTGATGATGTCAGACAGGCGTCTACTCTGACAATGTTTAAGTCCAGGCTGAAAACAGCTCTGTTCAACTGTGCATACAACTGAAAGCGTTCTATCTGCACTCTTCACTTTTACCTTATTTTAATTCATTGATTTTATTATGTTTTATCTGTGGTTTTTATGCACTTTAAAAACCACATTTTACATTTTCAATGTCTTTTATTGTGTGTTTTTAACCTGTCTGCCACTTCCGTAAAGCACTTTGAATTGCCTGGTGTATGAATTGTGCTATACAAATAAACTTGCCTTGCCTTGCCTATTTTCAGAACAGGTCTGCAGGCTAGTCAGGTGTTGTTAGGGGGCTACCTGGTGCCCATGAGCACCACGTTGGTGACCCCCTGGACTAGCAGAATGAAGGTGAACTTTGAATAAATTCCTTTTATGTATTTTTTCCTTGTGTGTTTTCCCATACCACCAAATGTTTAATGAGCTGATCTCGTTCCGTCAGTCTCTCCTGAAGTTTCCCCAATTGCAAGTCGTCACATCGGGGTTCCCTCCTCCTGCATCGCTCCTCCCGCTCTCGTAACCTGCGGAAATCACAATGAATGTGCGAGCATCAATACCACATGCGTCAAAGTCAAAGCCCACGGGCCACATCAGGTTTTCTAAGGTCGTAAGCTGCAAGAAACTACTGTCTGATAGCATAAATATATATATTTTATGTTAATTACCATATTCACGATTTTTTATTATATATAATTTAATCGCTCTTGGGGGCGCCCCTAGTGAGTGTGGGGGGGCCTAAGCAGCCGCTTAGCTAGCTTAAGCCTTGGGCTGGCTCTGCATCAAGCTCTTTAGGACAGCTATTATGTCAAGGGTCTCCAAGGAGGTGCCCGCAGGCACCAGGGTGCCCCATAAGGACAACTGAGGTTCCTGCAGACCTCTTCTGAAAGTTGCTCACCAGTGCTGGGCCGTTTTCATTATCTACAGTAGTAAAATGGTTGAATGAGTCTATTTCACTCTGTTTTTAATAATTAACCTGGTAATAACATAGTAAAAACATAATAAATTGTTATTTCAAAAATTCAAATAAATAAATTCCAGATGATGGGCTTTATGAACAAAAACAAACATTCAAGTATTGATAACAATTTTTAAGCAATTAAGAGGGTAGAATAAAAATTAACTTGTGTATTAAAAAAAAATCATCGTTTTATTGATTTATTTGACAGGAAATGCATCAAACTGAATTCCAATTGATGCGCAAGAAAATGTATTTTTTTAGCGAGCTATCTGGCTATCTACCTTTTTAGTTTTGTTGTTAGTTATCAACCCACATCATGTTAGATTATTCAAACGTGTCACTAAATATGTTGTCACTATTGCATGAGTTTTCAGCTATATTGGTTTATTATTAAATCAGCACATCATTACTTTGAAAATTACATTATTAACTCAGTGGCCTTGGGTATGGCGCCCGCCCCGAGACTGGGAGGTTGTGGTTCAAGCCTCGGCCGAGTCATACCTAAAACATTGGTACCCATTGCCTCCCTGCTTGGCGTTCATCATTAGGGAATGGAATTGGGGGGTTTGGTCACCTAATGACTCCCAACACCTCAGCTGGGTTAAGCGAGGGGGCTGGGAATCCCCTCTTCTGAATCAATCTCCCAAAAAGAGTCAGAAATGACTCTAGCCACCTCCCACTAGGGGGATATGGCTTTGATATATATATATATATATATATATATATATATATATATATATATATATATATAAAATCAGCACATCATTACTTTGAAAATTACATTATTAACTTAGTTGTTATAAATGCGCCGTTTGCTTAACCACATATGTGAATGAAGTATATACTTTCTATATTTATTCAAGGTTTTCATATCAGTATTTTCCCAGCAATGGTTTGATGCGTCAGCCTTATCTTAGCAAACAACCTTTATAATCAAGCTGTGTGCAGTTTTGACAAAAGTCTCCTGTTCATTGAGTTCCTTTCTTTTGTCCCATTTTCTCAAATCCAAACCCTTTTCCAATTTGAGAGGGGCGAGACATTTTTTGGATGGCTTTTGGAAGGAGAAGACTCTCCTAAGCATTTGGTCTGGGGTGCATTTTGTTTTTTATTTTGTAATTTTGTAATAAAAGTCCTCACCTGAACTGCTCTTCTCAACTTTTTTTTTCTTGGTCCAAATATTTTGTCCAAAACCCAGAAGTTGACTAGACACGCAATTTCTACATCAATTTGGCAAGCTATCAAGCTAGCTTTTTACATTTTTTTGCATGCTATCTAACATTTTACCTTTTGTGCTAGTTAACAAGCTAAATTTTGGCCTCCTTTCTAGCTAGCTATCTAGATTTTTTTAGATTATTATGTGGCTGTTTGGATTGTCTTCTTTCTCTTAACTAGCTAGCCAGCTCCCTTTCAGTTTTTTACTTGTTTACCTTTCTAGCTAACTATCACTCCTTTTTTTAGCAACCCATCTACTTAAGTTGCTATTTTGGAAATGTATGTTATACTGGGTGATCTTTGCGCTAATAAGTAACAAAAGGTAGCTCAACGCTTGAAAAATGTTGGAGACTCCTGTATCATACTGATGTGGCCCTTGGTGCAAATGAGTTTTACATCCAAAATCTAAATGGTAAAGTTTTTGCACGTTGTGGTACTCACTCGTTCTCCAGGGCGACTATACGAGCCTGCAGCTGCATCTGAGCATTGCTGTATTCTGATACCAAATTCTGAATCTCTCTCTTGTGCTCCTTCCTGATGTCCTCCAGGTCTTTCTTCCTTCTGATGCCCACCTGCTCCGGTTTCTTCTTGTTCTCCTCCTCCCCCGCTTGCTCCTTGTCGTCATCATCTTTTCTCTCCTCCCACAGTTTGTGCGACTCCTCTAGCTTCTCCATCTCCACCCGAAGTTTCTCAACCTCCTCTTTCAAGCGCTGGGCTTCGTCTTCCAGGTGGGCGCCTCGGCTCTTTTCGGAGACCACACTTTCTTCTTCTTTCCTTTTCGTTTTGGGGTTCACCTGGAGGGAGCTGTGCGTGGGGTGATGGCTGGAAATATATGTGCAAGTGAAGTAGAGTTTTACGCACACTGGAACAGTCATAAATGACATAAAATGCCATAAGCAATTTCATATTCTCTGAGTGTGCATCATCTAAATACATAATAAACTGTACAGTATGTGATTATTATTTATCTTGTTTAATATGTTTAGGGTTGTACGACAACTGTTTTTTTCTACAGAAATTGCATCGGAGGGCACTATCTACACATATAGGATTTCCTAATACATAAACAGGGTTTAACTGACTTTTTAGGTCAGCTGAACAGGTGGAGATACAAATTTTAAATCAAAAGCTCAAGTTTAGTTGAGTGATCCTTAAGGCCACTCAAACAGGGGAATTGTTAGATTCGGCCTCTCAAATATTAAATAGAAGACTTGAGCTGACCCGCTCCATCGCTGTGACTTATCCTTGCTTGGCGTCTTCCCATTTAAAAATACTCTTGCACACATTATCCAGCTTCAACCAGTTAGCACCATCGAGCCACACATTGGCACAAGGACGAGGCTCCCTGGCACTTTTTCAAAAAACCCATGGCCCCAACAAGTGAAACGCTTGCAACGCCGGTGTTCTTAGTGGGCTACCTGGTGCCCATGAGCACCACGTTGATGACCCCGTGGACTAACAGAATGAAGGTAAACTTCATTTTAAACTCAATTGGGCATTATTAATTACTTAAGAGAAAATATTTAACTTTTATCTTTTACAAGGACTCCTCATACAATGCACCCCACCATTAACAATGATGAGAGTAAGATGTAGTTCCTTTTTCATTTAATGATCCGTCATAAAAATTTGTTTTTTAATGAAGAAATAAGTGTTAAAATGTCAAGAGGATAGGAGTTTTTCCCATCAGCCCTTAATTCATCATTTTTTTTACAAAGTCGTTGATTTTGAATTCATATGGATGAGCAGAGGAAGAATAATAAAATGTTATTCAACCGTTCAGAACCCAAATGTGTTCATTACATTTTTTTCTGACATTTTCTTAAGTCAAGGACCATCTGCTAATGTATGCTTTTATCTCCTTTCATTTTTATTATTGTAATTCCCTGCTCTCTGAATTCCCCAAAAGAAGTAAATGCATCGCTCCAGTTTTAAACTCCTTATCGATCGTGTAACATTCACCTAGAATCCCAATCCAAGACATACCGAAAGTAAATTGAATGCTGTTCTTGAGCCGTTTGAAGAATATGGTTTTGGTTCCTTTTAAAACGAAGCCGTTTCCCAAAGTGGCCATTTGGAGACGACAGGTATAACACCAATGTAACTGTATTTTACTTTGGCCAATTTTTTTAGACATTTTGAAAGAGTTGTAAATTCTTGACTTATCTTTTCAGTCAATCAACAATTGTGCACACTTGCACGTAATAATTGTACGTAAAAATGAATCAGGAGAGGCGTTGCACATCCGTTCACTCGGACTTTGAAATCTAATTGGAATACACATTGAAAATCTGTGCAACCTTTTGTTCAGCATTTAATTGGCTAACCAATGTGTGAATCATCACTTGAGTCGGTTACTATTGGCTGAAGACATTCATTGCTAAAGGAGGCAATCTCCATTCAATCAAACAGGTCCTCTTTGGCTAATTTGGGTTGTAAACCGTGAAAAACAGCCTGCTATTGGCCGAGAGTGGTGTCAGTCAAAAGGTCAGAGGCTGTCGGAACATTAAGGGGTTAAACCCATTGTGCATCTCTACTTACTTCTCCTGCAATTGCTTCTTGAGCATTGTGTTTTCTCTCTGCAGCTCCAGCATGGCACAACGGCTCTCATCCAGCTGACGCTCAAACACCTGGTTCTGATTCTGCTGCTTCAGGTCCTGAAAGTGCACAGAAGCACATTTGGATTATTTAGGTCAATAGACACAAGGGAGAGGGGCGAATAGATTTGTGTATCTATGTGTTACCTGCTGCAACGCCATCATTTGTGTGTGAGCCTGCAGTTGGGCCTGAAGGTCTTCAATCTGCTGCATGTGCCTCTGGGTCATCTGTCGGCTCCATTCTGTGTGCTGCTGGGTCAGCTCGGCTCGCTGCTTGTCTGAAAAAAAAACAAAGAAGATATAGTGGGGCAAATAACTATATAGTCAACCACTAATTGTGGAAGTTCTCCCACTGAATTGCATCTGAAGAACACCATACCCACTGAGAAGCACAAGAGTGGAAACAATATGCTTTAGGGACACTTTTCTACAAAGGAACCAGGATGGTTGATTCGGAGGAAAGGATGAATGGGTTCCTGAATAGACAGCTTTTGTGTGAAAATCTCCTTCCATCAGCATGGGCATTTCAGTTGAGACGAGGCTGGCTCTTTCAGCCGGGGCAAAAAAGGAATGGCTTTGTAAAAAAAAAATTAAGGTCCTAAAGTGGCATAGCATGTCTCTAGATCTCAACCCCATTGAAAATCTAAGTAGGGTGTTGAAAGTCTGTGTAGCCCAACGACAGCCCTAAAACGTTACTGCTCTAGAGGATATCTGAATGGAGAAATGGGCCAAAATACCAGCAAACAGTGTGTGAAAAGCTTGTGTTAGAGAAAACATTTGGCCTCCATTAGTGCCGACAAAGGATACATATTGTAACAAAGTATTGAGATGAACTTTTAGTATTGACCAAATACTAATTTTCCATCATGATTTGCAAATAAATTATTTAAAAATCAAACAATGGTATTTACCACATTCCGTTTTTTATCGTTGAGGTTTACTCATGTTGACAATACAAACGTTTCTAATATTTCAAAAGTGGGAAAACTTGCACAATTAGTTGTTGAATAAATAATTATTTGCCCCATTGTATAAAGAAAACCATCCCCTAACAGGAATCTGTTTGCTTGTTGCCATGGTGATGCCATGTTACCTAATTCCAGGTGGTGCATGGTCTGCAGTCGGTTCCTCTCAGAGAGGACGTCGTCCTTGGCTTGTCTCTTCAATGTTTGTAGTTGCAAGGCGTGGTTGCGTCTCTCCTCTGCTGAGCATTGGCTCTGCGGCTCCTAGGATCAAAAATGTGTCTTTATGTTAATTATTGATCCTTCTTAATGCCGTGACTTGCTCTCAAACACTTCTCCGAACCTTGACAAATGTAATATAGGGTTTGTACACTTTTTTTCATGGCCAAATTCAAGCACTTTTCAAGCACTTTCAAGGCCAATTTTACAAGTACCTTCACAGGAAGAAATCCAGCGCTGATCAAAAGAATGTTTCAATTTGTCACACTTGTCTACAAACACGGAAAGGGTTCTATAGAAGTTGGTTAAAAATTAAGTTCAATACAGAAGACCATAAAAAAGTACTTTATGAATAAAAAACAGAAGAATGAGCAAAATGTTAGAGACTGCTGATCTTTTACTTTTAGTTTTACTTATTTTAAGTTGTATTTTATGCGTGTTTTTCAGAGACTGTGTCTAAATTGGCTGAAATAGAATTGTAAATAGTTATCTATTTTGAAATTCTTTTTTTTTGTACTGAAGAGTTACTATTTAAACAGTTTCATTTTATTGTTTTGCATTTTCAGGGATGTTGTGCTGTTATTAAACCTACACTGAAACGACCCAACCTTGATCCAGAAAGCTTATGTAATTATAGACCTGTGTTAAACCTACCGTTTCTTTCTAAAGTACTTGGAAAAGTTGTGATACGGAAGCTGAATGATTTTATATCCGGGAAATATCTTTTGGAATTTATGCAATCAGGATTCAGGGCTAACCACTCTACTGAGACAGCCCTGATTAAGGTAACCAATGATCTACTGGCAATGGACTCCGGCGTTTCATCACTCTTGCTGCTGCTGGACCTTGGTGCTGTCTTTGAAACTGTGGACCATAGTATCTTACTAGAATGGTTGGAAAAATGGATTGGTCTCTCAGGAACCGTCATTTTATGGTTCAGATCCCAACTCTCAGATAGGACCCACTGTGTTAAATATGGTGAAATGACATGTGAGCCCTTTAGTGTTACCTGTGGTGATCCACAGGCCCCCTTTTCAGCATTTACAGTGCATCCGGATAGTATTCACAGTGCTTCACTTTTTCCACATTTTGTTATGTTACAGCCTCATTCCAAATTGTATTAATTTAATCTCTTATCTCAAAATTCTACACAAAATACTCCATTAGGACAATGTGAAAAAGTTTTGTTTTTTTTACTTTTTTAAAATTTGTTAAAAATAGAAAACTAAGAAATCACATTTACTTAAGTATTCACAGCCTTTGCTTAATACTTTGTTGATCCACCTTTGGCAGCAAATACAGCCTCAAGTCTTTTTGAATATGATCCCACTAGTTTAGCACACCTATCTTAAGGCAGTTTTGCCCATTCTTCTTTGCAATAAGTTTCAAGCTCAATCAGGTTGGATGGGAGACGTTTGTGCACAGCCATTTTCAGATCTCTCCAGAGATGTTCGATCGGATTCAAGTCTGGGCTCCGGCTGGGCCACTCCAGGACATTCACGGAGTGGTTTTGAAGCCAATCTTTTGAGATCTTGGCTGTGTGCTTTGGGTCATTGTCCTGCTGAAAAATGAACCTTCGCCCCAGCCTGAGGTCAAGAGCGCTCTGGAGCAGGTTTTCATCCAGGATATCTCTATATATTGCTGCATTCATTTGTCCTTCTATCCTGATTAGTCTGCCAGTTCCTGCTGCTGAAAAACATCCCCACAGCATGATGTAGCCACCACCATGCTTCACTGTAGGGATGGTATTGGCCTGGTGATGAGCGGTGCCTGGTTTCCTCCAAACATGGCGCCTGGCATTCACACCAAAGAGTTCAATCTTTGTCTCATCAGACTAGAGAATTTTGTTTCTCATGGTCTGAGAGTCATTCAGGTGCTTTTTGGCAAATTCCAGACAGGCTTCCATGTTCCTTTTACTTAGGAATGGCTTTCGTCTGTCCACTCTACCATACAGGCCTGACTGGTGGATTGCGGCAGAGATGGTTGTCCTTCTGGAAGGCTCTCCTCTCTCCACAGAGGAACGCTGGAGCTCTGACAGAGTGACCATCGGGTTCTTTGTCACCTCCCTGACTAAGACCCTTTTTCCCCCGATCGCTCAGTTTAGATGGCCGGCCAGCTCTAGGAAGAGTCCTGGTGGTTCCAAATGTCTTCCATTTACGAATAATGGAGGCCACTGTGCTCATTGGGACCTTCAAAGCAGCAGAATTTTTTCTGTATCCTTCCCCAGATTTTTGCCTCAAGACAATCCTGCCTCGCAGATCTACAGACAGTTCTTTTGACTTCATGCTTGGTGTTTGTGCTCTGACATGCATACTCAACTGTGGGTCCTTATATAGACAGGTGTGTGCCTTTCCAAATCATGTCCAGTCAACTGAATTTACTGCAGGTGGACTCCAATTAAGCTGTAGAAAGATCTCAAGGATGATCAGTGGAAAAAAGATGCACCTGAGCTCAATTTTGAGCTTCATGGCAAAGGCTGTGAATACTTATGTAAATGTGATTTCTTAGTTTTCTTTTTGTAATAAATTCAAAAAAGGTAAAAAAAAAAAACTTTTTCACATTGTCATAATGGAGTATTTTGTGTAGAATTTTGAGATAAGAGATTAGATTAATACAATTTGGAATGAGGCTGTAACATAACAAAATGTGGAAAAAGTGAAGCGCTTTGAATACTTTCCGGATGCACTGTACATGAATCCTTTTGGTGATATTGTTCGCAAGTATAATATCAGTTTCCATTGCTACGCAGATGACACTCAACCATATCTTCCGATGGAGGAATCTGCCACAATAAACTGTGGAAATTTGGGGGCCTGCCTCACTGAGATAAAAGAATGGATGTCACTTCACTTCTTGCGCCTTAACTCTGAAAATACCGAAATGTTAGTTATTGGTCCATCTAAATGCCGTAACTTGTTCTCAAAAACTGCTCTGAACATTGCCAAAAGTAATATCAACCAGAGCGACTCAGTCAAAAATTTAGGTGTCATATTTGACCCCAATCTCTCCTTTCAAACACAAGTTAAGAATATTACTAGAACAGCTTTTTTCCATCTTCACAACATTGCTAAAATTCACCCTAAGGTGTCTCAGTCGGATGCAGAGATTATAATTCATGCGTTTGTTACCTCCCGTCTCAATTACTGTAATGCATTACTCTCCGGTCTCCTGAAGTCTAAAATCAAGATAAATGGAAGTGCACGAGCTCTCAAAAATGAGTTTGATTTGGAAATTGAATTACCCAAACTCTAAATAACAGAGGCACTTGTGCATGCTTTCCTCTCCTCTCATAATCTAAAATGTAGATCATTGTAATTCCCTGCTCTCTAGACATCCCAATAATAGCGGAATCACATGACACCAGTTTTAAAATCACTAAGACTTTTGTAAATCGTAAAATCAAAATAGAAGCTTAGATCATTTTGTGTGAGCGTACGTGCAGCAATTCCTTCAGCTTCTTGTTGATCTCTTGGGTCTCAATGACCTCCTTCCTCAGCTTGTCAAGCTCAATGCAGCTTCGGGAATCGTCTCCAGTTCCCGCCTTTGTCTCCGTCTGCATCACGAGAACAAAGGTGGAAAAAACTTAAAGGGAAATCAAAATAGAAAATTGGCTTCACTCTTATGGTTGTCAAACATTTCTCTAATATGCTACTATTGTAAGATGATGTCATTGCATAATTATTAGGGCTGAATCCCATTTGTTAAAGCTCCTGGAAATTAGGAGATGGCAGAGTCAATTGACACACTTACGGTGGTCTATAACGTCACCGGGCCTTTAAAACCAGGCAGCAACATCCGCTCTCTCTTTTCCTTGGACTCAGAGCCTCTGTCAAGCTCTTGGTATGGTGGATGCACGTACTGTATATGTCTATCTTAGACGTGCTCCAATAAACTCTCCTTTTTCATCTTTTTCATCTGTGAAGCGGGCTGACCTGCATCTCATCCAGTTGACTCTGCAGCTCTGCGATGTGAGTTTGTAAATCTTGTTCCTGGTTTTGCCACCGCTGCTCGCTCTCGGCCACCGCAGCATTCATCTCGATCCGGAACTCGGCCCTCAGGCGATCTTCGCACTCGGACCTGGAGGGAGAATGGTAAAAGAGCCCATTTCCATTACATTTACTCTGTTTCATTTACTTGAGTAGGTTTGGGGACATTTTGTCCTTCTCTGAATATTTTTAAATCAATATACTTTTTAATTTTACTTCATTAAATTCGTGAAGAAGAAATTGTACTCTCACTCTGCTACATTAGACGACATTTACTAGTTACTTAAATCCCCTCTGCATAAGTACAGGTCTGGCTGTCTCTGCTAGACCTCGGTTCTCTTATTTAGATTTGACCAGTGACCCAAACAATCACAAGGTGACAACAGGGACAAAGGTTCTCTCATTCTTTTCTCCTCTCCATCTCTTTCATTATTGCATTTCTCCTTATTCTCCCATTCTACTTCTCTCTCATTCTTTCTTTCTCTTTCTTTCTTTGTTTTGTTTCTCTATTTCAATCTTTGTTTTGCTCTTTCTTGATTTCCATCTCACAATAGTTAATTCTTTTTTTCTTTGTCTTTTTTTCTGTTCTCCTTTTTTTCTTAATTTCTTTCTCCATCTTTCTTTATGTCGTTACCTTTCATCCTCTCTTTCTCAATCTTTTTCTTGCCTCTTTCTTTCTCTTTGTCAATTTCTCTTTTTTGTCAAGTCTTGCTTATTTGGAGTCTCAAAGGGCTGCAAAGACCACAGACTATTTCAAACAGGGGCGGCAGTAGCTCAGGAGGTAGAGCGCTCGTCTTGGGATGAAGGGATCCCAGTTCGAATCCCGGCTTGTCCGTGTTACATGTCGAAGTGTCCTTGGGTAAGACACTGAACCCCTAATACCCCCAATAAGCAGGTTAGCGTCTTACATGGCTGCAATACAAGGCCGCTATTGGGAAATGTCAAGCACACTGTAAAGCACTTTGGGAAGTCATTGACTTGAAAAGCGCTATATAAATGCAGATCATTTCATTTCATTTCAAACCATGGACTATTATTACACCTAAAATCTACATGAAGACAATAAAAAACTAAAAAATCTCAGCATGAAGAAAATGAAAAATCCTTGAGATGAGGTTATCCCACGTCCAGGATGACCAGGCTGCAATGGATTGTTGCTTTGACAAATAATAACATTGAAAATAAAATATAAAATAAAAAACAAAATATAAACGATGATCATCTTCATAAGCTATAGAATATAATTATGTTTTAAGACTAGATTTTAAACATTATTATTTTTATTTTCATTTTTTTACACTTACCCATGAAAAGCAGGTTATATACAGTGAAGAAAAGTATTTGAACACCCTTCTATTTTGCCATTTATCCCACTTAGAAATCATGAAGGGGTCTGAAATTCTCATCGTATGTGCATGTCCACTGTGAACGAGATAAACTGAAAAGAAAACTCCAGAAATCACAATGCATGATATTTTTAACGATTTATTTGTGTAAAACAGCTGCAAATAAGTATTTGAACACCTGAGAAAATAGAATAGAATAGAATAGAATAGAATATACCTTTATCGTCATTGTTACAAATGGGCTAACATATTGTGACAACGAAATTGGGCATGACACTCCAGTTTTACACATTCATAGTGAGGTATGAGCAAGAAGATAAAGGAACAGAGAAGATAATGTTATAAGACAAGGGGGATAAGGCTATAGTTATAATTTACATGGTATTTACACAAGAAATGTCGGCATGTGGGATGTTACATACAGGGTTGTCGTGATAACGTTGGTATCGTAACGGTTGTGCAATATTGCATTTGGTGCAAAGTCATCATAGTGCAAAAATAGTCAGCATATGCATTGGTGCAAACATAGACATCATAGTGCAGAAACAGGAAATGGTCAGACATTGTGCAATTTGAGCATTAAACGTAGTGCAGTCGGCATGTGCAAGAACAAGACATGAGTAACATTATATTCGTATGAGGTAGTGTTGGCACGAGTTTTCAGTTTTTTTGTGCGGTGTCTGTTTGAGCAGTGGACAAACATAGTGCAGACAGCATGTACGTGAGTACCATTTTACATACGTGCGAGGTAGTTTTTTTGCAACAGTTTTCAGTTTTTTGTGCGGTGTCTGTTTAGGGTGGTAATGGCTGTGGGGAAGAAACTGTCTCTGAGTCTGTTCGTTTTTGCTTTGTGTGACCTGTAGCGCTTGCCGGAAGGGAGCAGGTCGAAGAGATGGTGGCCGGGGTGAGAAAAGTCCTTGATGATGTTTTCTGCTCTGCTGAGGTAGCGAGAGCAGGCAATGTCTTCCAGACTGGGCAGAGAGCAGCCGACGATTCTCTGGGCTGTTTTGATGATCCTCTGGAGCTTTTTCCTGTCTGCTGCTGTGCACCCAGCATACCACACCGTGATGCAGTATGTTAGGATGCTCTCCACTGTGGCTTTGTAGAAGGACACGTGCAGCTGCTGTTTTAGGTTATTTTTCCTGAGCAATCTCAGGAAGTGCAGTCGCTGCTGGGCCTTCCCTACCACCACTCTGGTGTTTGCATACCAGGAGAGGTCGTCGGAGATGTGCACGCCCAGGAATTTGAACGAGTGGACTCTCTCTACACAGTCTCCCTTTATGATGAGTGGTGCTGGATTCCTGCCATTCCTTCTGAAATCCAGAATCAGTTTTTTTGTTTTTGTGGTGTTCAATATGAGGTGGTTTTCCGAACACCACGTTGAAAGTGACTCAACCTCATCCCTGTATGCCGCCTCGTCCCCTTCAGAGATGAGGCCGATCAAGGTGGTATCGTCAGCGAACTTAATGATAGTGTTTGTGGGGTGGGTCGGTGAGCAGTCGGAGCTGTAGAGGGTGAAAAGCAGGGGGCTCAGTGCACAACCTTGGGGGGAGCCAGTGTTCAGTGTTAGGGTGGGAGAGACGTGGGTACCGAGTTTCACCGACTGTGGGCGGTTGGAGAGGAAGTCCATTATCCAGTGGCAGATGGAGGGAGAGAGTCCTAGGTGTGCAAGTTTCTCCACCAGGATCTCCGGGATAATGGTGTTGAAGGCTGAGCTGAAGTCCAGGAAGAGCATTCTGGCGTAGCTCCCCCGGTGATCCAGGTGTTTCAGCACGGTGTGAAGTGCTGTGTTTATGGCGTCGTCAGTGGAGCGGTTTGCCCTGTAGGCAAACTGGTGGGGGTCCAGTGTGAGTGGCAGGGAGTTTTTGATGTGCCGGGACACAAACCTCTCGAAGCACTTCATGACCACAGGCGTAAGAGCTACAGGCCTGTAGTCGTTGAGGCTTTCCACTGCTGACTTTTTGGGGATGGGAATGATGGTGGAGGTTTTGAGGCAAGGTGGGACGGTCGCCTGTGACAGGGACCGGTTGAAGATGGTGGTGAAGACCCCAGCCAGCGGATTGGAACAGTCCCTGAGTACCCTCCCTGGTACTCCATCCGGGCCAGTTGCCTTCCTGGGGTTTATGGTATTCAGCGCACGCCTAACTTCGTGCTCCTGAAATGTGAGGGAGTTTCTGCTGGTTGTTGGTGGGTGTGATGTGGCTGTTTGTGGCCTACCAGCTTCAAAGCGAGCGAAGAACTGATTAAGGTCCTCAGCTAGTGAAGCCTCAGCCTCAACAGTTGCCAGGTTGTGGCCTCTGAAGTTGGTGATGTGTTGGAGGCCCTGCGACATCCTCCTCGGGTCATTTCCAGCGAAGAGGTGCTCGATCCTCCTTGTGTAGGCTGCTTTTGCTTCCTTGATGCCTCTCTTCAGGTCAGCCCTAGCCACCCCGTAAAGAGCCTTGTCTCCAGACCTGAAGGCGGTGTTGCGGTGTTTGAGGAGGGTGCGCACCTCGCTGGACATCCAGGGTTTTTGGTTTGGGTAGTTTTTGATTTTTTTATATACTGTGACTTCATCCGTGCAGTAACGGATGTAGGATAAAACAGTGTCAGTGAATTTCTGGAGGTCATGGTGTTCAAATACCTCCCAGCAAGTTTGATCAAAACAGTCCTGCAGCTTGGAGAGGGCTCCCTCAGGCCACGTTTGTATTGTCCTCGTTACCGGTTTTGTTTTCCTTCGGATGGGGGTGTATGAGGGGGTAAGGGATAGGCATAGGTGATCCGAATTTACTAGGTAGGGGAGGGGGGAAGCTTTGTATGCGTTTTTGAGGTTGCTGTAAACGCGGTCCAAAGTTTTTTCACCCCTTGTTGCACAGTTCACATGTTGATAGAATTTTGGAAGAACAGTCCTTAAACATGCCTTATTAAAGTCGCCAGCGATAATGAAAGCTCCGTCGGGGTGTGCAAGCTGTTGAATGTTTATGGTAGCGAGTAGAAGGTTTAGCGCTGTGCTAGCGTTAGCATCCGGAGGAATGTAAACAGCTATCACAATGAGCACAGTTAGCTCTCGCGGTATATAGAATGGTCTACACGATACCGCCAGAAACTCTAGATCGGGCGAGCAGTGTGCATCAATAATTCTGCTGTTATTGCACCACGCATTATGTACGTAAATGCATAGTCCCCCACCTCTTTTTTTGCCGGAGTCTTCGTTGCGGTCGTATCGGTGTAGCGTGCGTCCTGCTAGCTGAACTGCAGCGTCGGGGATCCGCGGGTCAAGCCATGACTCCGTGATCACAAAAATGTTGCTATTCCGTACGAAGTTGTTGGTAGCTATCCGCAGCTCAAGCTCACTGATTTTGTGTACGATGGATCTGGCGTTGGTCAGGAAGATACTCGGAAGCGCTTGTCGGTGTGGTCGTCTTTTTAGCTTCTTCGCTAGGCCTCCCCGAGAGCCTCGTTTTTGTTTACGTTCCCTCCGCCGTCTCCGTCGCTTGTTGGGCGGGCAGGTAACCCAGGGAGATCCCGGTGGTCTTCGTATGTCCTTTGGGATGTTGTTGTTGGTGTTGTAATCGTGAAATGAGTCGAAATCTAATCTTAGACCCAGGTTAATAAGTTCCTGGCGACTTAAGGTGATAGTTGCCGAACAGGTATTTATCAAAGAAAGGATGAGAGATAAAAGAACACTTAAAGTAAAAAGATTTACTGGAGAGACACGTGAAGCCGCTGCGTATAGTCGCGCCGCCATGTTGGAAAAAAAAAAAAAAATGAATGTTAATATTTGGTACAGTAGCCCTTGTTTGCTTTTACAGAGGTCAAATGTTTCCTGTAGTTTTCCACCAGGTTTGGACACACTGCAGGAGGGATCTTGGCCCACTCCTCGACACAGATCTTCTTTAGATTGGTCAGGTTTCTGGGCTGTCGCTGAGATACACGGAGTTTGAGCTCCCTCCAAAGATTTTCTATTGGGTTCAGGACTAGAGACTTGCTGGGCCATGCTAGAACCTTGATATGCTTTTTACTAAAGCACTCTTTGGTTTTCCCTGTTGTGTGCTTCGGGTTGTTGTCATGTTGGAAGACCCAGCCACGACCCATCTTCAATGCTCTGACTGAGGGAAGGAGGTTGTTCCCCAAAATCTCACAATACACGGCCCCAGTCGTCCTTTCTTTGAATGCAGTGCACTCGTCCTGTCCCTTGTGCAAAAAACACCCCAAACATGATACTATCATCCCCATTTTCAACAGTAGGGTTGGTCTACTGAAGAATTGTACTCTTCATTCTTCCTCCAAACAAGCTTAGTGGAATTATGACCCCAAAAAAAATATATTTTGGTCTTATCTGACCACAAAACTTTCTCCCATGAATCTTCTGTATCATCCAAATGGTCATATGCAAACTTAAGACGGGCCTTGACATATGCTGGTTTAAGCAGGGGAACTTTTTGTGTAATGCATGATCTCAAATCATGACGTCTCAGTGTATTACCTACAGTAAACTTGGAAACGGTGGTCCCAGCTCTTTTCAGGTCATTGACCAACTCCTGTCGCGTAGTTCCGGGCTGATTCCTCACCTTTCTTAGAATCATTGAGACCCCACGAGGTGATATCTTGCATGGGGCTCCACTCCGATTGAGATTGACCGTCACGATTAGCAAAAGGTAAAGATGTTTACTTGGCTTTCTTGGACTTGGAAAAGGCATATGACAGAGTTGATAGAGAGGTGTTGTGGCAAGTGATGGTGATGTAAGGAGTGGGTGGAAAGTTGTTGGAAGCATTGAAGAGTTTTTATATGAACAGCAGAGCATGTGTAAGAGTAGGGAGTGAGACAAGTGAGTGGTTCCCTGTGTTGACTGGTGTGAGACAGGGGTGTGTGATGTCACCATGGCTGTTTAATGTGTACATGGATGGTGTGGTGAGAGAGGTGAATGCAAGAGTATTTGGCAGAGGTGTAGAGATGATGGACAACAGTGGAATAGTGTGGCAGGTAAGTCAGTTGTTGTTTGCAGATGACACAGCGCTTGTGGCTGATTCTGAGGAAACATTGAGAAGGTTGGTAACAGAGTTTGGAAGAGTATGTGGTAGGCGTAAGTTATGTGTCAATGTTGGGAAGAGTAAGGTGATGAAGTGTTCACGTGATGGAGTGGGCATGATGTTAGAAATCAAGTTGCATGAACAGGTGCTGGAAGAAGTTGAAAGCTTTAGGTACTTGGGTTGTGATGTGGCTGCAGTTGGTGGAATGGAGTGTGAGGTATTGCACAGACTGAATCAAGGAAGCAAGGTTTTGGGTGCTCTGAGGAGAGTGATGAACAACAAGAGTATGAGTATGGATGTTAAGAGGGGACTGTATGAGAGTGTGATTGTGCCGACTGTGTTGTATGGTGCAGAGACTTGGAGCCTGAACGCAGATTTAAGAAGGAAATTGAATGTTTTTGAGATGAAGTGTTTGAGGACTATGTTAGGAGTGACAAGATTGGATAGACTGAGAAAGGAAATTGTGAGAGACAGAACTGGAGTAGTCGTGGAACTGAGCAAGCGTGTTGATAAGGGAGTACTCGGTTGGTTTGAACACATGGAGACGATGGATGGGGAGCGAATGTTGAAGAGGATCTACAGAGCAGAAGTGAATGGAAGGAGACCAAGAGGAAGGCCGTGATTGACGTGGATGGATGGTGTTATGAGTGCACTGCAGGAAAGAGGTCTAATTATAATGGAAGCTAGAGCTCTTGTTGGTGATAGAAAGGAGTGGAGAGGTGTTGTGAAAGGATAGTGGGATTGTGGACGCGTTCTTAAGGATGGGCTGGGCCACCGTATGATGCAGCAGGGGTAAACCAGTGAAAGCTGTCAGGCCCTGCTGTTGAACAAAAGAGTGTATTGTGTCACCCTGACCCGAGTGACATGGCCGCTTTCTGGTGTCCCATTTCATCTGGAGGGGCGAAAGCATGACCAACTTAGGTGCCTAGGTGCCTTACTTGTTTGGGCAATTGGGTTGGCCATGGTCCAAAAATGTGTGTGTTTTTTTTGCTATTTTTTTTCCCTTTTATTTTCTTTGTTATTGTATGTGTTTGTCTTGCTGTCGGTCACCCCTCTTGAGGGATATGACCAAGGTAGGTAGATAGATAGATAGATAGATAGATAGATAGATAGATAGATAGATAGATAGATAGATAGATAGATAGATAGATAGATAGATAGATAGATAGATAGATAGATAGATAGAGAGATAGAGAGATAGATTAGCTTCTTCCATTTTCTAATGATTGCTCCAACAGTGGACCTTTTTTCACAAAGCTGCTTTGCAATTGCACCGTAGCCCTTTGCAGCCTTGTGGAGGTTTACAATTTTGTTTCTGGTGTCTTCGGACAGCTCTTTGGTCTTTGCAATGTTACAAGTTAAACTTACTGATTGTATGGGGTGGACAAGTGTCTTTATGCAGCTAACGACCTCAAACAGGTGCATCTGATTCAGAATGATACATGGAGTGCAGATGGACTTTTAATGGGTGGACTAACACGTCTTTTAGGGTCAGAATTCTAGGTGTTCAAATTCTTATTTACAGCCATATCACAAAAAATAAATTGTAAAAAAAAATCATGCCTTGTGATTTCTGGATTTTTCTTATTAGTTCGTCTCTCTCACAGTGGAAATGCACCTATAATGAAAATTTCAGACCCCTCCATGATTTCTAAGTGGGAGAAATAGCAAAATTGCAAGGTGTTCAAATAATTATTCTATTCACTGTACATAGTAAAATCTGAAATTACAGCAACATTATTGAACAAAATCAATACATGGTTTTACCTGCTTGCTCTAGTGACCACAAACAATAAAAGAAAACCTCCAGTCGGTTTAGGCAACATAATAATTTAACCTTTATCCAACTCTTACTCCCTCTATTTTTTTCTCCATTTCTTTATCTCTATTTTGATTGCTTTCTCTTTCTCTTGACTTCTCTATTTCCCCTTCTTCTTTAATCTTTCTGTTTTTCTCTCTGTATCTCATTCTCTCCCTTCTGTCATTCCGTAAGAATCATAGTCAGTCATTCAAAAAAAGTCGTAAACCTAAAGAGACATAAATGACTTTAAAAAAAAAAAACATTATCTAATTGTTTTGTGTTGTTTTTCACACGGGTTCAGCTACCTGATCCGGTCCTCGGTGTTGCGCTGGCTCTGCTCCAAAATGTTCCTTTCTGCGTTCATTCTACTCTGCTCAAAAACATTCTCCTCTAATCGGTGTTTGTCGGCCTTGAGGGCAGCAATGTCTCTCTCTTGCCTTTGGTTCTGCTTATCCGCCTCGTCCTGCACCCGACTCAGTCGCTTTTGAGTCTGCTGCAAGTCGTCCTGCAGGCGCAAGCACCGTGGCCCGCACGCCGTCAACGTTTCTGATGGGACTTTGTCCTTTTCTTCGTGGTGATCAACGGCCGTCTTCAAGCAAAAGATCTGAACACATAGGATGTGTGAGTCTTAAAAGGTAAGATACTAGGCTTTTAATCATCCACCTGTCATTTTTCTTTATTTCTAATTCTTTGCGGAAGATTCGTACAGCGCAACATGCGCGTTCGCCGGCACTGTTGCACCCAGAAAAGTAGGCACGTGATGGGGCGGTATTCTCATCATGATGGGCCAGTGTTTGATTATTCCCGATCATAAATTGTTTAGTTTGGGACATTTACCAACGCGCGCACATGGCAGAAAACTAACTATTCGCAACCAAATTTTGAGTTTTGTTTTAGTAATCACATCAAATTTTTGCATGCCATACCAAGTGGGCCTGAAAGGGAGGTGCACACAGGCAAGGTTCGCCTTACCTTGCCTCTCCACCTTCTTGAGTGGAGGCAAGTCACGTAAGCTATAAAAGGTGGATGTACCTACCTGCCCCTCGCTCTCTTTTGCTGCCGGACAAGGGACGTCTGAGGGTTGGCCTCCAACCCCACTCAGGTTGCAGAAAAAAATGTTTCCTGTCGCCGGGTCAAGACGTGACTTACAAACCCGGCCTTATTCATAAAGGTAACTTGTGCATGAAATGGTCAACATGCTGTCAGGTTTTTGAGTAACTGTGAAGCTTTGTATGCATTGATTAGGTAATCTTCTCAAATTAGGCACAGCGATATAGAATCCTATGGTTCAATAAGAAATGACAACGTTGCCACCTCTATTCCAACTTCCTTTCCCCGCTTGATTCCTTTTTCTTTTCATTTCTTTTATTTAATGATTCAAGTTTCTCTTTGGGCAGAGTCATTTGTTCATTCATTTGATTTGCTTTTCCTTGCCATGTGAAGAAATCATTTTTTGTTAGAATCAAACAATGTTGCATTATTTATTTGTGTGTCTATACTGTATTACCTTTCTTTTGGACTGATCAATCAGTATCTTTGTCAATAAACTGCAAAATTAATTTTAATAATTTAAGTTAAAAATACGATATGTTTATAGTATTGCTATCTTCATGATAAATACTAGAAATACAAAAAGAGCCTACTTCGGGAACTAATACGAGTAAGAAATCGTAAGCACCACCTGCTGGCTTAATCTGTGACCACTGAATGAGACTCAACCAAATATATATAATTCAAAGCAATTCTCTCTGCACACATTAGTACTTTAGTACAAACTAAATTCCAATTGGTGGGTTTTATAAAATCAATGACCAAAAACTGCATTTTCTCTTTAGCAAGCTATTTGGCTACCTTTTAGCTTTGTAGCTAGTGTTAGATTATTAAAATGGATCACTGAGTATGTTGACACCATAACATAAGTTCTCCAGCTCTATTGAGTTTATTATTTAATAATCACAGCATTACTTCAATAATAACATCACTCATTTGGTTGTTGTAAATGCATTTATGTTCATCCACATATAAGTATTTACTAGCTGTATCCTTTCATATCAGTATTTTCCCAGCAAAGGTCTTCCAATACGCCAGCCTTATCTTATCATACAACCTTCAAAATCTAGCTGTGTGCAGTTTTTTCAGTTTTGTCTTGTTCATTAAGACTCTTTCATCTATCTAGTATTGTGAGTTCCCAGTAGAGCTTTTTAGAGTTTGATGCATACATTTTGCCAAATCCACGCCTTTCTCCTATAAGAAAGGGGCCGAAACAAATTCTATTGACTTTCTTGGTGGGAGAAGCGCTTCCTATCGATTGGACCAGCGTGCACTCTGATTCTAACTTTATTTTGAAACTTTTTAATAAATGTCCTCAACTGCGTTGCTTCTCTTCAGCTCTATTTTTTGAAATTCCGAATACTCGGTCTGGTCTAAGAAAAAAGCTTGCGGCGAGACATCGGAATGTCGTTCACCTGCACTAGCTCTTCTTACCTTTTTGGAAAGCTATCGAACTAGCTTTTATCATTTTTTGCCAACTATCTAGCTAACATGTTACCATTTTGCTAGTTATCAAGCTAAATGTTGTCCTTCTTTATAGCAAGCGATTCAGTTTTGTTTTTAACTTTCTATCTGCGTATTTAGATAGCTTTTTACTTTTAGCTAGTCATCTAAGCCTCTTTTCGTTTGTTACCTTTTTACCTGTCTAGCTAACTATGAAGCTACTTTTAGCTATTTAGCAAGCCATCTAGCCAAGTTGCTAATTTAGAAATTCATATTAAACTGGGTAAGTTTTCTGCCTATTACTAACAAAAAGTAGCTTGATGCTTGAAAAAGGTTGGAGTTCCCTGATAGTTAGTCTTAAGGAGTACTGTAGATAAAGGAGACATTTTTACCTCGTTGTCAGCATCTTTGAGTTTAATCTCATTTTCTTGTCTCTCCTTCTCCAGCCTGTCGTGAAGCTTCACATTTCTTTTCCTCTCCTCCTCGAGATGTGCACAAAGCTATGACCCAAAAAAATAAACGGATAGAACGAGATTTGTTAAAGTAGGATGGGGTGTTTTTCACTCTATTCCTTATTATTGTTTGTATTACTATTATTGTTATTATTATTTAGCACCCCCTAGTGCTTAAATTATTATAATATAGATACAAAAATATACAAAACACAAATACCTTTACTGGACAAAGAGCCTTTGAGCCTTTAATATGTCACAAAAGTAAAGGACGTAACGTCATCGACACAAATCAACAAAAACATAAACTCCTCAAGTGATGCAATGTGTTTTGTACGATGTTATACTAAAAACTTGGGAACATAGTAGTTCCCCCCCAATGATTTAGAATCAGTGGTTATTATATTTGCGTAACTCGCAAAAGGTCCTTGGTTCGAGGCCTGGTGGAAACATTTGTTGGCCTGGAAAGGGATGGGCACCACCAGGCTCTACTTGCCCACGACACACCGCAGGAAGTGCTGCCCCTACTATCCTAGTGGTTAAGGGATCCAATCATAATAATTACACGCCGCTGCCTGTCTATGCAGAGGTCACCCTCCTCTCTGAAGGGCGGTATGACGCTTTACACCAAAAAACAACAACACCCATATGATGAAAGTGCTGTATCTGTGTCAGATCAGGAGGATTCTCCTGCTACTGGTAGCCATGGAAACCAGTATTATCCATCTCATGTGGAGGCGCAAACCCCTATCCAAAAAAGAGTGCTCCCCATTCGGGCCCAGGGTCTTCCCTCCGAGATTCTGTAACCTCAGTGGAACTGTTTAAATCTAGGCTTAAACACACTTATATTCTATAGCTCAGCTCAGTAGCCTAGATGGTAAGGCGCCCGCTTTGAGACTGGGAGGTTCGGGTTCGCGCCCCGGCCGAGTCATTCCTAAGACTTAAAAAGTGGTCGGCGGCGCCCTCTCTTGGCTGCGGCTGCATCGGGTCAGGTGCAATCGACATTTCGTTCTGTGTACATTGTTACACAGAATGACAATACAAGGAAATTATTATTATTATTATTATGAATGACCTATATTTCATGTTGAGAATGTCTGTGTATTGTTTATTAATGCTACATCCATTGCAACCTGGCCATCCTTTTTATCATTTTTTATTTTTTATGTTATATTGTACTTTAAACAATTTTATGCTTTATTTTAATTTTTTATTGTAAATGCAATATCCCTTGCAGCCCGGTCACCCTGGAAGGGGGGTTTCCTCATGTGCGGTCCCTTCTCAAGGTTTCTTCATTTTCTTTATGCTGATGTTTTTGATTTTTCCCTTGCCCTCATGTAGGTTTTAGATCAGGGGATGGTGTAATAATAGTCTGTAGTTTGCAATAGTCTGTGATCTGTGCAGCCCTTTGAGACTCCTTGTGATTAAGGGCTATACATATAATCATGTTTTAACTTGACACACCACAGAAAGTTGTGCCCCCACAGCGCTAGCGGTTAAGGGATCAGTGAACGAAACAAAGAAATAAAGAGAAAGCGATATAGAGACAGAAAAAGGGAAAGACAGAAAGGAAGAAAGAGAAAAAGAAAGAGAAAAAAAGAAAAATGAATGAAGAGAAAAACAGATAAAGGAAAAGAGAAGGAAAAAGAAGAGAGCGAGAAAGAAATACAAGGAGAAAATGAGAAAGAGAGAAGAGAAAAAAAGAGGAAAATTAGAAAGGTCTATAAAGGTAGCATTTACTCACCATCACAAAGTATTTTTAATTATTTATTTTATAGTGTTTTTGAATGCCAAGGAGTTGCACTTTTGAAAAACATTATTATTTTTTCATGTTTTTATCAGTTTGTTCTACAGAATAAAATGTCAGAGTGAGCACTTGCCAAGACTGATGATTCCATACTTTTTGCTAGGGGTTGTAGAAGGAGAAAGAGAGAATAAAAAGAGTTGGAAAGAGAGAAAACGAGAGTAAGAAAGATAAAAGAAAGAGAGATAGAGAACTGGATGGATAGAGATAAAAAAGACAAAGAGAAAAACAGAAAGCGACACAGAGAGAGAAAGAGACAGAGACAGAGGAAAAGTAAGAGAAAGAGAAAAAAAGAAAGACAGGGAGGAAGAAATACCGCCACAGGTGCTATGGGTGTGGCGCCTGGCTTATTTAAAACTGCAGCTTGCATTTCAACTTTTTTTTTCTCTTAGCCTTGTCTGTTGGCGAGCCTGTACTGGCCCGCTGCCTGCATGTTTGACACCTGTGTTGTAGTGTGCAATTTTAACGGATAAGTATTTTTGAAGTTTTATTTTACAAGAAAAAGGGGTAGATAAAGTGTAAAAAAAGATATTTTAAAAATGATTCTGCTTGTTTTTAAGGAATCCGACCTCCTGATTGGCCTTCTTCTCGGAATTGAGCGCTTCCTGCACAGCATGCAGTTCCGCGGCGTGCCTCCGCATCACCTCCTCGATGGCTTTCCGCACCTGCTCCTTCAGCCGCCGCCTGTCCTCCTCCGCCTTTTCCACCAACCTCCTCTTTTCCTCCTCCAGCTTCTGCTGCAGGCCAGCCCGTTGCACCTCCACCTGCTCCAAGCGCTTGTCTAATTGAGCTCGAACCCGGACCCTCTCCACCTCCAGTTCCTTGCGGAGACGTTCCGCCTCCTCCTCCTTCTCCAGCCTGGCTTGCTTTTTGACCCCCTCGGCCTCCTTCCGCACGGCCTCCTTCTCCTCATCTCGCTCCCGCCGCAGTCGGTTTCTCTCCTTGTCCAGATGGCTCTTCTCCTCCTCTCGTTTCTTCTGCAGGTTCTCACGCTCTTCATCTATCTCCCGCTGCAGTTTGTCCCGTTCGTCGTCGGCGTGTTTTTGGATGCGACGCAGCTCTTCAGTTTGAGCCCTAACCATCTCTGATCGCAAACAGGAAAGGGCCTCCGCATGCTAAAATGAATCAAACAGATACTTCGTTAGATACACTATTTGTATAGTAATATGTTCCATCAGACTAATACCAATTGAAGGTAAGATCAGTGTCATCAATCTGCTCCAGACAACTTGTTCCTTTATTCAACTTCACTCCTTGTTCGTCAACCATTTCAAAGGGTTTCTCACTCTCAGAGATTTTAACTCACTTTTTCCCTCTCTTATAAATTAATCGGTAAAAAAAAAAAAAACAGCTACCGGCTAACACTCATCTATACTTTGCTCCGTCTCTGTATGTGTCATTTCTTGCCTGTAATTTTGCAATTGCCACACGTGAACCATTGTGGGAATTTGTTGCCAGCTTGTGGGTATTTTGGAGAACTACTTTGATTGAATTTCATTGAAATCAAGGGTTATCATACCTGTCAACCTCCACCGCTCCATGCCCGTACAAACTGTCGTATTTTCCCGTACAAAATACAAAATAATCGTACACCATATTTAGTTTTTTCTTGGAATGATGCATGATGGGAAATCCCCAGGCGGCAGACGTATGCGCACAGTAGCATCAAACCACTCGCTTCATTTCGTTCGCAACGAAAAAACGATACAGAGGTAGAGGCTTCCGTAGCAAACTCGTTAGACTTGATTGATTTGCCGTTTCGTGATAGTCGGTGTTTACCTGATGGTACCCATAATTGAAAGATTTGCCTTTTTCCATACATATTCTCTTGTACGTCGTACACGTCTTAAAAGTCATAATAAACGTACATTGTATGGCAAAAACGTACAGGTTGACAGGTATGGGTTATATACAAAGTTTGCGCTATCTTCTTTTAAGAACTGTTTGAATTTTCTTTTCTTTTAGCCTAACGTTCGCAGAGTTACGGTAATTTAAATAGCGCAATTCAAACGGGGCCGCTACGCCCCCATTGTAATAGGAGGGTTAAAGTTCCCTCCTCATTCCAAGATCTTCCTCTCTAGCCATCATTTTAAAGGTAATCAAATCTACTTTTCAAGATTTTCGCCAACCCAAGACCCCCTTTCAAGTTTCAGTCCCGGTCCCACTCCCCTTTATCACATTCCTTCTTTTACTTCTCCTTTTGTGCTGCATTTGGGTCTGTCTGACACCTCATGACAACCAGGCCTAAAAAAATCCGGCTCGGCCCTACCCAGGCCTGCACGTATTAAAGCCCGACCCAGCCTATGCCTGAACGAGCAAACAAGAAATTTCATATTGTATTTTTGACAACTCGGGAGAAGGAGAGGTGATATATGAAAACAAATAAAGCCTGTCTTTTGTAACAAAATGTACTTTAAAAAAGACTGAATAAACATTTAAAGCTTTTATGTTTCTGTATCTGCAGAGGTTACTTAACCGACAATTTTCCCTCATTGACAGATTATTTTAAGTGTTGACTGAAAAATGTTAAGGTTGTCCGTCATTTTGAATGGTTGGACCACAAACCACAGCAGCAATATGTCCTTAAGATTCCAGCGCTGAAATTTAAGAAACAGAGGCAAAAAGACAAAGAAGAACAATGACAGGTGGATGATAATGAATAAAAAGAAAGGCCGCGGGAGAAAAGTCCGTCCTTACCCAAATGTAATGAGTGACATTATAATAGCTTAAATCTAATACCAATCTCATTCGTTGCACCGCTTTATCCTCAGTAGGGTCGCGGGGGTGCTGGAGCCCATCCCAGCAATCATCGGGCAGTGGGCAGGGGACATCTTGAACTGGTTGCCAGCCAATCGCAGGGCACACTGGGACAGACAAGTCGCTCATTCACACCTAGGGACAATTTAGACCGGCCAATCCACCTGAAATGCATGTATTTGGAATGTGGGAGGAAACCGGAGTGCCCGGAGGAAACCCACGCAAGCACGGGGAGAACATACAAACTCCGCACAGTAAGTCCGGTAGCTGGATTTGAACCCACACAGGAAGTTCCCAAGACCTTAAAACTGTGCCGCACATGCGCTAACCACTGCGCCGCCGTGGCTAATAATAATACCAATACAGCTTTGGTTAAAGTAATTAATGACATTCTCTTAGCAAAATATTCTGGCACCTTGTCAATGCCACTGCTGATGGATCTTTGTGTTGCTTCTAAAACTGTGGACAACAACATATTTCTGGATTGTCTGGAAAAATGGATGGTGTCTCAGGAACTGTACTCTCGTGCCTTGGGTCCTACCTTTCAGACAGGATGCAATGTGTTAACGAAGACACTTTGACATCTGAACATTTTGATGTCACCTGCGGCGTTCCACAAGGCTCTGTACTTGTACTGTACTTCTTTTTAGTATTCATTGTCTACTGCTTGGTGATATTGCCCGCAATATAATATTAGTTTCCATTGCTATGCAGATGACACTCAACTATTTCTGCCGCTCTGTTATGTTGTGAAATTTTGGGGCCTGCATTACTGAGATACAAAGATGGATGTCACTTTTTTTTTTGCGTCTTGTTCTCAAACACTGCTCTAAACCTTGACAAATATAATTTCACTAGGAGTGAGTCAAAATCTAGGTGTCATATTTGATCCTAATCCGTCATTTCAGTTACATGTGAAAGATACGACAAAAAGCTTTCTTCCACCTTCGTAATATGATGAAGACTTGCCCGATGCTGTTGAAATCAGATGCTAAGATTATAATTCATGCGTTTATCACTGTCAGGAACCAGGAACAGAGACAAGAACCCAATTGCGTTAGTTTATTAGTTTTATTTGAAAACAGATGTAAGCTGGCACCCACGATCCAGTGATTGTTGATTGTGGGGAGCATGTCGCTCGTGACGCAGAAGTGGCACTTCTCTTAGCGGGAGCTGAAGGTTCGCAGCGATCGGACGGACGGCAGTCCCGTGACAGGTAGGCAGAATCAATACGTCTTAGCGGGCAGGTCGATGGTCAGGGCAGGAGAGTAGCTCGTAAACGCGGGGCAGAAACAGGTCGGAACCGAAAGCAGGAATCAAAACAGGAGATTAGTCTTTGGTACTTGCTAATCTAGCGAAACACACAGGAACACAGGAGTACGATCGGACGTCCTTGTCTGGACGCTGACCGCTTAAGAAGTGAACGTCAGCAAATCAGAGAGCGCGCTCCGGCGCGCCAAACGATTGCCACAGGTGTCTTCACTTCGGCAATCATGACAGAACCCCCCCCTCAAGGGACGGCTCCAGAAGTCCCAAGACACACAAAAAAAAATTAATCCAAAGGTAGGTCACAGGTCATCACAGGCAAACCAAGAAAGTCACAAGAATACACAGGTAATCCACAAGTAAATCTAAAAATACGTCACCGATAATCCAAAGGGGCTTCACAGGTAGTCCTCAGAATTCCTCCGAGTGGACGGGGACCCCATCGTTAGCATCCGAAGGGGCGGCAGGGGGTGGGTCCGCTGGTGGAAGGGTTGCGGTACCGGACCCTCGGGGACGACCACGGCGCGGAACAGGTTGGTCCAGATTCAGGCGGTAGATAGACTGGCAGGCGGGCTTCATGGCAGACCGGTCTCGAGACACGCCGACGGATGATCCGGGATGGCTGGCACACAGACGTCGAGACCGGTGGAAAGGCAGGCGGACAGACAGACGTCGGGACGGGCGGGTGGACGGACTTCGGACAGACAGACGTCGGTACCAGGGGGCGGACATAAGTCGAGGCGCCCCGACGGACGACTCGTCAGGCAGACATGCGGATGGAGAATCGGGCAGGCAGACAGACTGACGTCGAGACAGGCGAACGGACGGACGTCGAGACGGGCGGGCGGACGGACTTCGGACAGCCGGACGTCGGTACCGGCGGGCGGACAAATGTCGAGGCGCCCCGACGGACGACTCGTCAGGCAGATATGCGGACAGAGGATCGGGCAGGCAGACAGACTGACATCGAGACAGGCGAACCGACGGACCGGGCTGGCGAGCAGGACTGGCGAACCGAAAAGCTTATGGGAATCCCAGCTAGATCAGGCGTTGCGGAAGGAGACCTGGAAAGGATAGGATGAGAAGTTGTGTGAAAACAAGTTCGTTGGCATTCAACCCCCCACTCCAGGACCGCCCCTGTCCGCCAGTCCAAGTGAGGGTTGTGCTTAACCAGCCACGGCTGTCCCAGGATGAGCGGTTGGCCGGGGGAGGGAAGCAGGTAGAAACTAATCCACTCGCGGTGGTTCCCAGAAAGTCTCATCTCCACCGGCTCTGTCATTTGCGTTACCGTGCCCAATAGATGCCCATCCAGACTTTGGGCAGGAACTGGGGTTTGGAAGGGGAATGCCTCTTAACCCCATACTCCGGGCGATGTTGACATCCGCGCCCGAGTCCACAAGGGCGGACAGGGACTGGATTGACCCGAAACTCTGAAGGTGCACCTGGAGCCTTGGCCTACCAGTCGGGGGAATCGGGGTGTGGACAGAACCCAACCGGTCGACCCCAATCGTTCGGTGAGGTCCCCCCTTTGACGGGCAGGACGATGCCCGGTGTCCTTGCCCTCCGCAGTACAGACAGAGGCCGGTAGAGAGTCGGCACCGATGCTCCTCGACGGACAGCGACGTACGATCCACCTCCATTGCCTCTGGAGGGTCTAGAGCACAGGTGTCAAACAGGCGGCCCGCGGGCCAGATCAGGCCCACCAAGGGATTGAATCCGGCCCGCGAGACAACACTCAGAGAAGCACAAGAGAAAAACAAGCTGCAGGTTGAAATATGTCAACTTGATGTTGCCAAAGCCAGGTGCCTCGAACAAAGACACTGCAATTGTATTTCTTTCTCTCTCTCTCTCTTTTCCACCCCTTTTCTCCCATTCTCTGTCTCTTTCACTCTCTGTGTCTCTTTTTCTCTTCCTTTGTTGCTCTTTGTCTCTTTCTCTCTCTATCTTTTTAACTTCTTTAGCTCTAACTTCCTTTTTTCCTTTTCTCTTTCTCTCTTCCTACACTTTATGCTTTCTTTTCTCTTTTCTCTCCTTCTGTCTTTCCATTTCTCTTTGGTTTTCTTTCTTCCTCTCCCTTTCTTTTCCCCCTCTCTCACGACTTTTTATCTCCTTTGTTTCTCCCTCTCTCTTCCTCTCTCTCTTTTTCTTTCTTTGTCCCGCCCTCTCTCCTTTTCCCTCCCTCTTTGTCTTATTTCTTTATCTCTCTTTTTCTTTCTCCTTAATCTACTAGCTGGCCCCCGACAGAATGTTTGTTCTATCGTGTGGCCCCCGAGTTAAAATGAGTTTGACACCCCTGGTCTAGAGGAATCGCGGGTGGTTGCAGAATTTTCGATGCGTCGTCGACCCTCTCGGGTGAGCAGGAAACTGGGTGACTCTGGCGAACTCTCTCACGGCATCGACCCTGGACCCGACGATCGATCCGGGCCGTGAGCGCAATGGCCTCGTCGAGATTGGTAGGCGGAGCGTGGGACACCAACTCATCCTTCATGTAGTTTGCCAAACTGTTGAGATAGGCGTCCACTAACGCCTCCGCATTCCAGTTGCTCTGGCTTGCGAGTGTTCGAAAATCGATCGAATAATCGATAATCGATCGTTTTCCCTGCCTTATCCTTATTAGAGATCTTGACGCGTCGACTGATGAGGATCCGGTGTCAAATACCTTGAGGATCTCCTGGGCTAGGAGATCAAATGAGGAACACGCAGCTGAACCTCTCTCAAATTCAGCCGTTCCCCAGAGTCCGGCTCTCCCAGTCAAATGGTTAATAGTGAAGGCCACTTTGGCCACTTCGGACGCGAAGTTTCGGGGTTGCAGGTCGAAAATGAGTCGGCAGTTTACAAGGAATGCTCGCACCTGAGCAGGATCACCACAAAATTTCTCCGGCGCGCGCACTCGGGGTTCTGCCATTTCGATGGCGGGAGAATTCATGAACGGAACAGGCGGGGCGTGCGACGGCATTGCAGCAGAAGAATCACCGGGGGGCGGGGCTGATACGTGCAGCTGACGAGCAAGGATCTCCGGGAGCGCATCTAACCTTTCTTGGTGGCGCTGAAGCCATTCCTGTCGCTGTCGAACAATCCGTAGAATGGCTGACATGTCACCCGACATCCGTCGGACCTCCGCCTCGGTACGGTGCGAGCGTTGCATGTCTCCTTTCGCCGATTGGCGCTCGTAAAAAAAAAACTTCCGCTTGGTTATTTTTCTGGTCCGATCGTTCTGTTAGGAACCAGGAACAAAGACGGGAACCCAATTGCGTTAGTTTCTTAGTTTTATTTGAAAAGAGATGTAAGCTGGCACCCACGATCCAGTGATCGTTGATTGTGGGGAGCAGGTCGCTCGTGACGCAGAGGTGGCACTTCTCTTAGCGGGAGCTGAAGGTCCGCAGCGATCGGACGGACGGCAGTCCCGTGACAGGTAGGCAGAATCAATACTTCTTAGCGGGTAGGTCGATGGCCAGGGCAGGAGAGTAGCTCGTAAACGCAGGGCAGAAACAGGTCGGAACCGAAGGCAGGAATCAAAACAGGAGAGTAGTCTTTGGTACTTGCTAATCTAGCGAAACACACAGGAACACAGGAGTACGATCGACCGTCCTTGTCTGGACGCTGACCGCTTAAGAAGTGAACGTCAGCAAATCAGAGAGCTCGCTCCGGCGCGCCAAACGATTGCCACAGGTGTCTTCACTTCGGCAATCATGACAATCACTTCTTGGCTTGATTACTGTAATGTAATGCTCTCTGTTCTCCCGATGTCTAGCATCAAGAGTTTGCAGCTGGTTCTAAATGCGGCAGTGAGAATTTTGACTAAAACAGGAAAGTTTGACCTTACCACTCCAATATTACTAACTTGCACTTCCTCCCGGTTTGCTTATAATATGACTTTGAGGTTGTCTTACTAACGTATAAATGTTTGCATGGAGTTGCCCCTTCCAACTTGTGTGGCCCCATCTCAAGGTGTCTTACAGGGTGACCCAAAAAGATGCGTACCCATATTTTATTCGATAAAAAAATAAATTTTTTAACGAATGTCTTTTCTGTTGCAGGACGTGAAAGGTGAACCTATGGATGATCATTTGCCGCTATAGTTGCCCTGAAAATGACTTGGACAAATCAGCAGAAGATATTCTTCCTGAAAATCTATTTTGCGACAAAATCATACCAGAGTGTACAGATTCAGTTTAGAAAGTGTTTCCATTGTCGCAACTTTCCATCAAAATCAACGATTGTTAGTTGGATTAAAAAGTTCAGAGAGCATGGAACTGTAGTGGACCTATGTTTTAAAGCTTCAGGGGGAACTTATTCAGGCAGGAAGAAGAGTGCAAGGACAGAAGAAAACATTGCTCCGGTGAGGACTCAGTAGGACGCAGACCTAGGAAATCAGTGCGTAGACGCAGCCATGCTGAGCTTTTTTAATTTTTCCTTGCCCTCATGTCGGTTTTAAAGCAGCGTCATTTGGGACATATTGTGAAAAAAATGTGACTTGACGTAATCTGACACCTCAGTATTAAGTGATAAAATTAGAACGCTCTTTATATTCATTGATAACAATGTAGTGAACGTTGATTACAACAAGATCAGACGTTAAACTGCAGGATGAACACGAAATAAAGATTCAAAAGAGAGAAAGACTTTTTCTAACTGTATCTCTTAAAGGAAAATAAATAGCTATCAAACGTTTTGCAGCCCAGGAAAAATGAATACATTCTATGGCTCTCTATAACAGTGAACAAATTAGGAAAATTCCCCACATTTTAAAGGCGCCTTAAATGCTAGGTTGGCATTTTCCACCTCACCTGTCGGATCTGCCGGGCGTGGTCGTTATTCCTGCCGCTAGTCTGGAGTTCCAACTCTCGGTTCCTGCTCTGCAATCGACTCAATTGGCCCTTCAGGTCATCAACATTGGCGCAAATGCACACTTTGCAGCCCACATTCAGAAGCTCATCTAAAAGACAATCAGGTAAATGGTCTGCATTTATATAGCGCTTTTCAAGTCAATGAAGACCTCCCAAAGTGCTTTACAATGTGCTTACTTGCCCATTCATACACACACGCACACACTCACACACCAATAGGGAATCAGCCATGCAAGGCGCCTACCTCCTTATTGGGGGCATTAGGGATTCAGTGTCTTGCCCAAGGACACTTCGACATATAACATGGCGGAATCAGGAATCAAACCTGTGACCTCTTGATCCCAAGACGAGCGCTCTACCTCCTGAGCTAATGCCGCCCATGTACACAATTACACATAATTAGTTTTTAACGAGGGCTGCAGGATTAACCGAAATATAATCGATATTGCCATGTGATGTAGTGCGATTGTGAAATCATCAGTGTTGGGCACATTACTTTAAAAGACAAATTACTGCACTTTCACGACCACCGGGCGCATGTTAAAAGGAACAGTGTCCAAAAGGAAGGCCTCGATTGACGTGGATGGATGGTGCTATGAGTGCACTGGAGGAAAGAGGTCTAAATGTAGTGGAAGCCAGAGCTTTTGTTAGTGATAGGAATTAGTGGAGAGGTGTTGTTGAAGGATAGTGGGATGTTTGATCGTGTTCTAAGGGATGGTCAAGGTACCTGTATGATGCTACAGGGGTAAACCAGTGAAAGCTGTCGGGCCCTGCTGTTGAACACAGGCTGGGGGCGTCGCTGCTGTCATGCACTTTCCGGACAAATTTTCAACATGTTACCTAGTGTTTACTGTTTGTGTACTGTAATGCTAAATGTAATTCACCCTGGTCATCCTGAAAGGGGATACCACTTGTGAGGTCCCTTCTCAAGGTTTCTCTATTTCCTCACGCTGAGGTTTTTGAGTTGTTCCTTGCCCGCATGTTGGTTTAAGATCAGGTAATTGTGTCATTGTAATCCTGTGCAGTCCTTTGAGACATTTTTGTGATTAAGGGTTATATAAATACATTTGACTTGACTTGACTTGACTTGAGTGTGTGTCACTCTGACCCGAGTGACATGGCCGCTTTCTTGTGTCTCGTTTTATCTGTAGGGACGAAAGCATGACCAACAAGGTGCTTAACTTGTTTGGGTGTTTGGACATTTGGGTTGGCCATATTCAATTTCTTTGTGTTTTTTGCTACTTTTTCCTTTCTTGGTTTTTGTGTATGTCTTGCTGTCGGTCACCCCTCACGATGGATATGACCAGGATAGATGGATAGATGGATGGATATTGTTTACTACTGATTTTATATAATTGTTTACAGTTTATTTTTGTTGCATTTTAAGAGAAGGATAAATCTGTTGCTGGTGAGGTGCAATACATATTACAAGTTTCTATAACTCAATTACCTATCTGTTCATCTCTATTCAACTGACTCTAATACTCTAACACTGCTCAGAAAATTCGTAATGCTTTGACATGCATCCCAAAAAAAAACCTGGAAAGCATGGCAACCGCTAGTTTTTAGCAAGGATTTTAGAATTTCATCCATTCATTCGGATTCTGTGGAAAGTCAGAAGAGCACAATGAAATAGTGATCATCAGCGGTTGCTCCATGGATTATTATCTTTTACTTCTCCTTTTGTGCTGAATCGACTGGGGCGTCGTCAGTTACAGGGTAAGAGCAGTGCTGCTGGTTCAGCCTACTGCTACGGCTAGGCCGACAAGTCTCCTTATCCACCGCTGCGGTCTGTGTATCTTGCCAACACCCGTACCATTAACCATGAAACAGAAGACGTAGAGCTACAACTCATAGGAAACCGCTACATTCGGGACGGTTGTGATTTAAGCGACCTGGCTGCAGGTAGCTCGCCGCCTTATCTAAATCCCTTTCCTAATCTGAAAGCCCTCCAATTTCAATGTCATTTTGTATAATAACAAACACCTTTTACTCAACTGAAATTCTGTGTTCTGTGAAATTCTGTGTTTTTATTTGATTTTTAAAATGTATCACTGAACATGTAATCATATTTGCATGAGTTTTCCAGTTATATTAATTTTATTGTTTAATCATTACAGTACTCATTATTTTGATAATCACAACATTAATCTACCATAAAATTCGGACTATAAGCCGCGAAATTTTTCCCAAGCTTTCAACCAGTTTATGCAACGATGAGGCCAATTTATGCATTATTTCTTACGGCCGCCAGGGGCGCCTTAGCAGGCAGGATAAGAGAGCGACAAGTGGAGCATACCAGTATGTGTTGAGAAAGACATATATATATATATATATATATATATATATATATATATATATATATATAAAATATAACTTTGCGATTTGTGCGTGAATAAAACTATGATGAACAAACTCTTATCATGGAAAAGGGGTCAATCGAAAGGGGAGCGCTAACTACTATATCAGGAATAATTTTACAAGTCTGTTTGTAAACGGAAATAATGAGGCGAAACGAACTGATTACAAGAAGCAATGTCCAACGAAGCAGAAATGTTTAAGGCGGATTCTCACTTATTTGTCGGCATTATTGTGTGTTTTGGAATAAATATTTTACACAATTGGATTTAGTGATTTGTTTTTAATGTAACAAATACATTTTTGAGGACATTTAAATAAGTTGAAGACGGCCCAGGGCACATACTTTGTAGTTTTCGGATATCTTGTTTCAGACTGAATGTGATGTTTCTCTGCCAAGTTTATTTTGAAATGGTCATCATATTGTTAATCCCAGGGGTTAGCACTTTCCAATGATATGTGACCCATGATATCGTACAGACACGATTTTTTTATCTAACGTTTATTTAGTTGCGCAGGTTTCCTCCCAGCACTGCAGTCCTCCCACATTTTAAAAACATGCATGTCAGGTTAATTGGCCCATACAAATTGTCCCTAGGTGTGAATGAGCGAGTGAATTGTCTGTGTGCCCAGCGACTGGCTGGCAACCAGTTCAGGGTGTCCCTCCTGCCCACTGCCTGGGATGGGCTCCAGCACCCCCGCGACCCTACTGAGGATAAGCGGTGAAGATAATGGATGGATGGATAGCCAATCCACACCCTTTTTCTATAAGACAGAGGTGAGACATTTTTCTATGCCTTTTAAAGGAAAACTCTCTCCTGATCAATCAGCTCAGAGTATACAGTGTTAATTTATAACTTTGTAAAGGGTAGCTGCTCTCTTTGGTTCTTTTTTTGTTTATCTAAATACGCCCCGAGATACAGATTGTCTCGGCCAACAGTACTTTTATCAATTGACGAAACGAAAAGTAAATAGTAGTCAGCCGACAGTAACCCTAAAAAGCTCCACAGAATAGGGAAGTTCTCTTAATGGTTGAAGCATGTCACTATGATTAAATACTCACAAAAACCTTAATCCAGTACACAAAATGCACTTTTCTTTTTGTTAATTGCAGTTAATGGGGGACAGAACGTCCCACGTGATACGCAACAATTCGCAATAGCAGTTGTTGACCAGGGATAACAGATTGCAGTCACACGGCTGCATTTTAGGTGAAAATAACGGAAAAAAGAGCAGCTACGCATGAAACAAGTTTGCTCTCTAGGCCTTCGGACTAAGCAATAATGGACTGGGGATAATGGATCACAGTCAAAACACTGTAGTGCATTGGCGGGCCACAATGGCAAATTAACCGAAAAAAGAAAGCAGATAATGGATTGCGGCCATAACCATCCATTTCATTTAAGGCAGGCATTCCCTTTCATCCTTTAATTATTTTTTCTGTTTCTCATTTCCTCTCTTCTTTCATCACTCTCTTTCTCTTCTTTTCTCCTTCTATTTCTCCATTTCTTTTTATCCCCTTTTTCTTTCTACTCTTTCTCTTTCTTTATTTGTCTTTCCCTTTTCCTCCTTCTTGCTGTCTCACGTATCTGTATCTTTATTTCTCAAATTAATTCTCTCTTCCTACTTTTCTTTCTTTCTTAGCATTCGTGGCTAACTTTGTAAGCAAGAGTCTGGTTAAGCACTTCCTATCCCCTTCTTTCCTCCCTTCTTTTTTGCGCTCTCTTTCTTGCTTTCAATCTCTTTTTGTTTTTTTTCTTTCTTACCATTAGTGGCTAGCGTTGTTGGCAAGACAGGAGTCTGGTTAAGCATCTCTCTCCCTCTCACTCCCCCCCCCCCCCCTCTCCCTCTCTAGCAGCTAACATCGCTAGTGACAGTATAAGCACCTGCTCTTGTCTGCAATTCGTCCTCTTGTAAGAGTAGCCTCTCTTTGGCCACCGCCAGCTCTTCCTCCGCCCGCTTGGCCATGGCCTCAGCCTCGGACACTCGTTTCCGTTCCGCTTCCAGTTCTTCCTCAAGGTTCTAATTAAGAAAAGAAGTGGAAGGAGGAAAAAAACAAGTCAATGTTTCTTTTTTGTGGTCCAGCTGCAGGACTGTAATAGGCCCCTGTCACAGATTATATCAGCGCCTAGTTTCAGCGGGGACCGTTTCAAAAGACTCGGCTATGTCGAGGACGCTGCAGTGATTCTGTCTTGTGCAAACTACTCATTAGGAACAAAATGACAGCGGAAGGAAAGCTCGGCGAAAGTAGCCCGTGGCTAGTCGAGCAAGTTTTCCAGTTTTGGAGACCACAGACCTCGAATGATGGTCATTAGCTTGTAGAGGTTGGTAGCAAAGCCAAAAATATTACTCAAGTAAAAGTACTGTTACTTCAGAATAAAATAACTCAAGTAGAAGAAAAAGTAGTCAAACAAAAGATGCCCAGAGTAAAGGTAAAAAAGTACTTGGTGAAAAACTACTCAAATACTGAGTAACTGTAGTGTCATCTTATTTATTGATTTTTTTTAACAACCATTAAATCAGATCATCAAATGATCAAAGTTTATCCAAGTCCATCCATCCAATCAGCAGTAAGTCAGTGCAAGTCGATGTAATCAGTACATTTGGTTGAAACCTCTGGATTAAATAAATAAGTATATAAAAAAAAAAAATATATATATATATATATACATAAAATTGTTAATAACACTTTTTTGTTTTTTATTTGTTAAAAATTGAAATGGTACGGGTGTTGAAATATCCTATAAAGCGTGTTCCACTTCATGGTGTGTGAGTGTGTGTGTGAATGGGTAAGTGTGAAGCACATTGCAAAGCGCTTTGGGAGGTCTTCATTGACATAAAAAGCGCTATATAAATGCATTTACATTACATTATATTACATGATTGTGTCCCACTTATTGTTGATTCTTCACAAGAAATTACATTTTTGTATCTTTATGTTTGAATACTGAAATGTGGCAAAAGGTCGCAAAGTTCAAGAGGGCCATATATATATATATATATATATATATATATATATATACTGTATATATACACTGTATATGCTGTATATGAGAGGTTACAGCTATATATATCAGTGTTCATTTTACCTCTGAAAAGTGATGGGTCCCGGGGACTCGAATGCTCAAATATCTATGGGTCCCAACAGAGATCTATGGGTCCCCAAAATTTAGTGTTATCAGGGTTGAAATTGTAAATCGGCGACAAATATATAATATAAATCCATATATTCATTCAGTTTTAATCAACACAGTTTATTGGTAATACAAATTACTTATCACTTCAAGATTTTTCAGTTCACAACAATATTGTACATTATACAAAATAATATTGCTGAAATAATTATAATAATCTATATTTTCATTCAGTTTTAATCATCACAGTTAATTGGTAATACAAAGCAAGTTATCACTTCTAATTTTGCAGTTCATATATTCTTCGTGGTTTGCTTTCCCGCCACAGTTGTAATGCCTTCTCAAGGTCCAATCCATTATCATCCTCCTCATAGCGTAACTAGGAATATAATGTAGTCCATTTTGGCAGAAAAGTCCTTTTCTTGCTAGGAGTATTCTTTTGTTTATTTTCTTTCGTCGAATCGTTCACTTTAACACACGTGTTTTCCTGCCTCCGCGATCTTCCGAAGAATTTCTCCAGTTTTTTCAAGCCGGAATTATTGCCGTTGTTATCACTTTCTGCATTATGTTTCGACTTATTACTGAAACTGAAGAAATTACCAATTTTGTGTTGATTTTCACCTTCCCTCGACGACAAGCACCACAAAAATGACGTAATCTCGAAGCAACGAGATCTCGTTTGCCGAGATCGGCGTGCAGACGAAAATTCGAACCGTGAGACCAAAACAACAATGGCGGATCTGCCTGACGAAAAGTTTGGAGTGCGGTAAATCTTTGTAAAAAAAAAAAAAAAAGTAATCCGGTAATAATGACAATTTTGTGTCCAAAAAGTTGTGTCCCAGGGACGCACGTTGATTTGAGACTATGCGTCCCCAGCAAAAATGATGCGCCTAGGACGCAGGGACGCGGGCAAACGAGAACACTGACATATACACTCCGCATACATTTCACGGATCCCTTAACCAAGAAGTCATGTTACAATACTGATACTAGATCCTGAATCACTGAGGGAAAACAATTTTTTATAGGATTATTATATTTTTTTAAAGTAGAGTGTTTTCCTACTTAAAAGAGACTTATCTTCTTGTGATCTACTAAACCCATTCAATCATTTGCCTGTGGAGTAAAGCTGCATTCTTCTGTTTGACCGTATACGATGGAGTGTCCCTTTATTCCTTCACGAAACAATTCTGTGACTGTGCTGTACAGACGCTCCCCTACTTAAAACGGTAGATACGAACATTTTTGGGGGGATGTCGAAAAATATCCGGACATTGCTGTAAGTTAGGTTTTGTATTGTGTGTCCCTTTTTCCGAGTAGTGGACAGTACTGTAGTGCTTCTTTCAGCCGCGTGGCCCAGTGAAAGATCACCCAGCATGCACTCCAAAGAAGAAATCCGGCTTCTACTTCTGGGTTTGTGTGTAAACATAACAACATGTACTGTATCGCTAGCCCTCTAAGAAACTTTGATGTTTTTATTGTTTAATATCTCGTGCATCCATTCAATATGGTTGGTGTAAAGCAGAGCTCTCATTTTAACTCGGGGGCCACACGATAGAACAAACATTCTCTCGGGGGCCAGACTAGTCGATTGAGGAGAAAGAAAAAAAGAGAAAGAAATAAGAGAAAGACAAAAAGAGAGAGTGTGGGACAAGAAAAGAGAGAGAGGGAGAAAGAGAGAGAAAAGAGAGAGAGAGAGAACATGAGAAGTAAATGGGATAAAAAGAGAGAAAGGTGATAGAGTGGGAAAGAAAGAGAAAAGAAAGAAATCCTAAAAGGAGAGAAAGAGAGAAGGGTAGAAAGAGAGAAGGGGAATGCAAGAGAGAGAAAGAGAGAGAAAAGGGTAAAAAGGAAGAGAGAGCAAAAGACGGAAATATGACACAGAGAAAGACAAAGAGTAACAAGGACAGAAAAAAGAGAAAAAGGGAGGGAGAGAGAGAGAAAAAGAAATACAACTACAGCATCTTTGTGAGAGACACCTCGCTTTGGCAATGTCAAGTGGACATATTTCAACTTGCAGCTCGTTTTTCTCTTGCGCTTCCCTCAGCGTTGTTTCGCGGGCCGGATTCAATCCCTTAGAAGGCCTGATCCGGCCCGCGGGCCGCCTGTTTGACATTAGTGGTGTGAAGTGTAAAGAAGAAGGGATTTGTTTCTTTTGAAATGACAGTGGAATAAGAAAGCTTGATGCGGTTGAGACGCTTTTTTTTGCCACTTTTTACCACGGAGGAGGACCTTTTCCAAAAGTAAGTAAAACTGAACTTGATTTATCTTTATCTGGAATATTTAATGAAATGTTTATTTTTTAGTACAAAACAATACAGGTTGCTTATACAAGCCTTAAAAATACTTATATAAACCTTAAACGTACAAAATATAGCACTGAAGCAACTTACTAACAAATTCAACTTATGAATGATCGCCCGGACCCTAACTCTTTCGTAAGTCGGGCTGCACCTGTCATAAAAAAGGGCATTGTTGGATTTTTGGTCAGATGAGAATCGGGCCTTGAACCGATTGCAGCTCTTCATGAGCTTAAATTAATGCCTCTTGTCTCTCATTGAGTGTTTTTATTCAGAGAAGTAAGGTAAAAGACCTTTATTTGGAAATTTTTAATATCACATTGTATAAAAGGCATTGCATCACTTGTGGCTTTCATATTTTATTGAAATACAAACTTTCTGGCAATGACGTTACATCCTTTTGCTTTTGTGACGTGTTATAGGCCCTTTGTTTTGTATATTTTTGTATTTTATATCTATATTCAAATGGTTTATGTATTTAAATGAATAAATGACTGAATATATAAATAGATTTGAAACAAAAACATTCTTAACGAGCAACTGTCTGGTAATACAGTTAAAATAAAAAAAAAGCTCTCCTAACCCTGCTCACAAGTGCCGGGTCAAATCTAAATAAAAGAAACAAAATAAGAAAATAATGTACCTAATGTGGAGGGGATTTACAGTAAGTAACAGCTTCAATATAGCCTAATGTGGTAGAATAAGAGTAACCTCTTCAAAAATCTACTTACGTAAAATGAAAATGTATAGTGATTTCAAAATACGTCTAGAAATACAATATGTCCCAAAATCTACTCAAGTAAATGCAAGGGAGTAAATGTGACTTGGCGCTTCGGTTATCGCTGGTTCTATTGCAAATTTTGAATAGAATTGATTTGTCTTTATTGTTATTGATATCGTTGTATCGTGCAGACAGCGGGGACAGATTAGGGAGGCCGCGGTGTCTTGGGTGGGTTTGACTCTGTGTGAAATTGTGATACACTGGTGTATGCTGTCAATCAAACAGCGGGGCGGGCGCACAAGTCAATGTGTTTACCAAAAAAAAAAAACTAGGAAGCACAGTGACTGCTAGCTTAAAAGAGCGCAACAAAATGTTGATTATCAGCCGGTGCTATGTGTATTAGTAGATGCAACAGTGCTTGTTCTCAGCCAATCAGAATGTGAGTATGGTGACAGCCGGTTGCTGCCGATTTAGGTCGTCTGTTTTTGTATCACATGTGATCCACATGCTTGTACATTAGGAGTAGCTTTGTAACCTGAAACATTTGTTTTGGATTAAAACTGGTTCAACGATGTTTTTGGGGCACTTGTGAGGTTGATCAGAGGTATCCGAACGATTGGTAGGGGTGAAATTCGGGCCTTTTCCCCGCCAAAAACTAATTTGGAGAAGTATTTGAAGTGGACAAAAGCATGCTGTTGCCCACACATTGAACTCAACGTGAAGATGATTGATGGGAACCGGAACAAAGTTATTTGTTCTACAGTGTTTTATTTTTTATTAAATTTAAGTTTACGCTGCTGTTGCGTCGGTTATAACACAGCATGATATCTAGCTCCTCCCTGACACATTAATTTGGTATATTACCATGAAATAGAAACCTGGACGCGCCTTAAAAAAATGGTTCTGTTCTGTCATAGGATATAACCTTATGAAGTTATCTGCAAAGACAGCCTAAAGAAAATGCGCCAAGAAATAAGAGTGAGGCGACATATCTAAAACTCATTAAGGTCTGTTAGAAGGGAAAACAATAAGGTGTACATACTCTGGATTACATTTGGAGTAAGAGTCCGTAGGAGTTGACAAATTTTAATTAATTTCTATAGAAAGTTAGAACAAAGTGACGACTTCCTCATAGATCGCCAACATGACAAGGTTATTATTGTCTTTGGACACCCTGAAGAAGTGAATATGACTCAGTCTACAATGATTGAGACCCTTTTCTACTGTCTTTTGTGAAACATTCGCATAATAAGGAAGAAATTATATGGCTTAGTGCTCTCTTTCAAATCTTTTAATTATTATCCATTTCCCTGGAAGACTGGGGGGCATCGGAGAGACAACAAGAGTGGTGCTGCTGGTCCACCCTACTGGTCACACTGGGACACAACATATTTTAGATATTTTAAATATGAAAAAATGCTTTAATAACTGAAATTGACTGTAGGTGAGAAATTTTATCATTAAGGTAGTAAAGAAATGATAAAAACCCATGAATTTATTTCATTTTGCTCTCTTGTATTTGTAACAGAACACAATTAAACAAGAATCCATACTGGTTTGTCTGATGGTAGAGGTCAGTTAAGCATACAGGAAAATAGTTTGAAAATGAGTAAAAGCCTATTTTTACGCAAAATATACAATTTTATATTACTGGGACTAAAATGGCACCTAAAAAAAGTATTACCCAAGTGTTAATGATATTTTCTATCCTGTCAAAGCCTACGCCTTTGAACGAATATGAGAACCACATGTATTAATTGCCTGTTTATGTCAACAATAACAAAAAACAACTACGTACTGAATAACTGAACCACGTTCAGTGCCATTGATGCCTAGAACTAGATTTTCCATCCAAAGACTACCTGAATTCGCTCCTGCAGTTTTAAACTGATCTTGGTGCTCTCGGCCTGCCGCTCCTGATGGCCTTCAGCTTCGGCCTCAGCCTTCTTCAAGCGTTCCCTCAAATCGCTGTGGATTCCTTTTTTCTCCTCCTCCTCCTTCTCCTCCCACCGCCGCTGCTCCTCCCGCCAATCTGCCTCCATCTTCCTCCTCATCTCTTCTTTCTCCTCCTCGAGGCGTCGGATCTTCTGCTCCCATTTCTCCGTCTCTGCCTCCGCCGCTTTCCTTTCCTCCTCCTCCCATTGCTCCTTCTCCTCCTTCATCAGCCTCATTTCCTCCAAAAGTTTTGGGGTTTTCTCCTCCTCTTTTCTTTTCACCTCGTCTTCGCTCTTCTCTTGACTTGCTCGGTGTCTCAAATGGCGTTTTGTACGTAAGGTTTGGAGCATCTCCTCAGCTTCTTCCAGTTGTTTGCTTAGGTGCTGGTTGTCCTTCCGGGCAGCGTCAAATTGTGAGCGGGCTTCTTTGAGGTCTTCTTCGGCGCCTAAGAGCCTCTCTTGGAAATCTCGCCGGAGTTCAGCTTTGTTCTCCCGCTCACGCTCCTCGGACTGCATGCGGAAAAACTCAAAGTCGGCCTGCACCTGGAGGATAAAGATGGGGAAATGTTACACTAATGTATAGTCCAAAAGAGCGATCAGAAAACTTTTTAACCCAAAGAACCATAAAAGCCCACTGTCATGGTTGCCATGGCACCCAAATGGCCGCGCCCGTGTGTGTCACTGTTGCCGTGGTGCCCAATTGGTCCCGCCCGTGTGTGTCACGGTTTCCATGGTGCCCAATTGGCCCCGCCCGTGTGGTGCCAGCTGCGGCTCGTTGTGATATTGACTTTCTAAGTATATAAAGCTCAGCGATCTCTTGCTTCAGGGTCAGCCAGTCAAAGAACTTCTGCCCCACAAGACGTGGGTTCTGCCTCGGTCCTGTTTTCCTGTGATATCTCCAGTCCGGTATTGTTCCCGTTTATTGTTGTCCTGTTTAATTTCGGGTTCCAGTTTAGTTTCCGTCTGTTTTTGTCCTGTTTATTATTTTCTCCAGTTTTCAATCCTGTCTGGCTTCTCTGGTTAATTTTCGATATCCTGATCCATTATCTATCCTGTCTGTCACTTCCTGTCCAGTAAAGACCCCATGTGTCCGATATCAACTCGGGCAATTGGAATCTGTCTCGTCGGTCTCTGGCTTCCGGTCTTTCCACGCCAGACCGGCTACCAAACGTGCATGACTCCCCATTTCCCGTTAAATAAAGGCTGGTGTGAGAACATCACGCAATTGGGTCCTGTATCTGTCCAGGTTCTGACAGACGGTAGACCCAAACGCGTAACGTTTTCACACCAAGCTTTATTTACGAAAGTGGGACAGTCATTCCAGAGAAAGAAGCCGGACTGACCAACACGGTAACGGACCCCAGCCTGCCCCCGACCAACGAGTACGGATCGACCTTCGTCGTAAGACCCGTGTCGCCACCTGGAATGTCCAGACACTCCTTCGCCCCGGAGCTGCCACCCTGCTGTCCCGAGAGCTCTGTCGCTATAACATCACCCTGGCAGGGCTCTGTGAAGTACGATGGCAAGGCAATGGTGAAACAACAGCTGGCAACCATTGCTACATCTGGAGTGGCCCCGAGAGTCGGACCGGCCTTTACGGTGTGGCTCTCGCCATTCCAAAAGCCCTCCGGAGGTCCCTCATCAGCTGGACACCAATAAGCGACAGACTACTGTCTGCTCGCTTCCTCCACCATCACGGCAAGATGACAGTGATCGTCGCCTACGCCCCCACCGATGTCGCTGATGAGGATGCGAAGGACGCGTTCTTTGACCAACTCCACCAGGCTGTCGACCAAGCCCCACCACACGACGTCACCATCATCCTCACCGATGCCAACGCCACTCTATCCAGCAATGATCGGTCCCCCGGCTCACCTGTCGGCACCACCTTCGTTGACAGCACAACAAACGACAATGGCAACCGCCTCCTCCTCCTCTGCCACCAAAACAACCTTTGTGTTGCTGACACCTGGTTTCCCCGGAAATGCATCCACCACTGGACGTGGTACAGCCCAGATGGCAGAACCAGGAAGGCATTGGACCACATCCTGATATCACGACGCTGGAAGTCGTTTGTAACCAACTGCCGGGTGTTCAGAGGAGCACAGCTTGGCAACACAGACCATCGTCTGCTGGTGGCCCAGCTCAAGCTAAAGCTCCGAGCCAACCAGCACAAGACTCTGCCTCGCCCCGACTCCTCCCGACTCAGCGACCCCAACATCGCCAGAGACTTCAGTTGCTCCATCCGCCGTACTCTCGATGCCCTGGCTCGCGCGCTGGAAGGAGCACTTTAGCCTCCTCTTGCAGCACAGCACCATCCCGGTTGATCCCACCCCCCTAGTGGCTGCAAACACAGCACCTCCTAGCGACGCCTGCTGCACAGACCCTGTAACACCCGAGGAAGTGAGAGCTGCTCTGAAGAAGCTGAACACCAAGAAAGCCCCCGGCATCTGTGCCATTACCGGCGAGATGCTCAAGGCCGGCGGTGATGGCATGGTGGAGTGGCTAACCTGCCTATTCAACCAGGTGTGGGAATCGGAGCAGCTGCCCACCGACTGGACCAGAGGAGTCATCATGCCCTTCTGGAAATGCAAGGGTGACAGGCTTGTCTGTGGAAATCACAGAGGTATAACCTTACTCTCCATCCCGGGCAAGGTCTTTACCAGGATCTTGCTCAGCCGTGCCCTTCCAGCAATCAGAAGCTGCCGCCGTCCCCAGCAGGCTGGCTTTATGCCCAACCGCTCCACAACGGACCACATCTCTGCCGTCCGTTTGCTGATAGAGAAGACCCGTGAATTCCGTAAAGATCGCCAACTATATATCGGATTCATTGATCTGAAGGCCGCCTTTGACACCGTCTGCCACTCTTCATTGTGGAACATCCTCCAAGCTCTCGGAGCACCACCCAAGATCATAGCCCTGTTCAAGCTACTCTACAGCAACGCAGAGAGCTGTGTCCGTATCAACGGCATTGACTCCGACTGGTTTACTATCTCCAGCGGCGTTCGTCAAGGCTGCGTGGCTGCTCCCGACCTTTTTAATTGCATCATCGACCATCTGATGTTCAGGGTTAGTGAGCGCATCCCCGGAGTGTCTTTCGGCACCTACCACCTGACTGACCTGGAGTATGCTGACGACACCATCATGCTCAGCACTTCCTACAGCCAGCTGAGAGACGCTCTGGGCATTTACAGCGAAGAGGCAGCGCGGCTTGGCCTCCAAGTGAGTTGGACGAAAACCAAGTTCATGTATGTTGGTGATGGACCAGATCCACCTCCCATCCAAATTGGTAGCGACATCGTAGAGCCTGTCAAGAGCTTTGTGTATCTGGGGTCCATGGTGACACACAATGGGGACCTAAAACCAGAGATTCTCCGCAGAAGAGCCCTGGCAGCATCTGCTCTGCAGTCTCTCTGGAAACCACTCTGGCGGCACCAGACCATCGCACGCAAGACGAAGCTCCGCATTTACAACCTCGCCGTACCCTCTATCCTGCTTTATGGCTCAGAAACATGGCCCCTGAACGACACCCTGGCCACAAGAATCGACGGTTTTGATAGCAGGGCTCTCAGAACCATCGAGAACATCAGGTGGCCCCAGCGAGTCTCCAATAAAGAGCTCAGAGCCCGCACGTGCCAGCCCCGAGCATCTTCCTTGGTCTCACAACGCCGCACCCGCTGGTTTGGCCATGTCCTTCGTCTACCACCAGACCATCCGACACGAGCCATTCTCCAGTTTGACCGAAAGGCAGCAGGCTGGAGACGACCACGAGGGAAACCCCGCACTCGATGGCTCGACGTCATTGCGGGCGACCTCCAACAACACGGAGTTGCTGTAGAGGATGCAGAACAGCTGGCACAAGACCGCCAGCATTGGAAAAACCTGGTTCATCTGGTCGGCTCAACGCACAGGGACGGGACCCCCCGACCTTCGCTGGAGCAATAATCAATCAATCAATCAATCGACAGTCGTTCGCGGGAACACAAACGCCAGCGATTTGGCGATCGCTGGGCAGAAGAAGCGGGGCAGAGAAGTCAGGCGCGGGAAAACAGGAAGCCAGGGGCAGACGAGCAGGATACCGGACAGGAGGGGACAGACGGGATCGATACTGAATACCGGATGCACGAGAAAGATACCGGAAAGGACGGAACAGACAGGGTCGATACCGAATACACGAGCAGGATACAGGACAGGATGGGACAGATGGGATCGATATCAGATACACAAGCAAGATACTGGACATGACGGGACAGACTGGATCGATACTGGATACACGAGCAAGATACCAGACAGGACGGAACAGGTGGGATCGATACAAGATACTGGTTACACGAGCAAGATACCAGACAGGATGGGAAAGACGACATCGATACCGGATACCGGATGCATGAGCAAGATACCGGACAAGACGGGACAGACGGGATAGATACTGGATACCGGGTGCATGAGCAAGATACCGGACAGGATTGGACAGACGGAATAGATACCGGATACACGAACAGGATACCGGACAGGACGGACAGACGGGATTAATACCGGATACAGGATAAAGGAGCAGGATAGCGGACAGGACGGGACAGACAGGATCCCATACCGGATACCGGACAGGACGGGACAGACAGGATCGATACCGGATGCAGGATACAGGGGAGGACGGGAAAGGTGGGATCGATACCGGATACTGGATGCACAAGCAAGATACAGGACAGACGGGATCGATACCGGATACTGGATACACGAGCAGGATACAGGATGGGAGTCAAAATGGTTGCCTTGCAAGTGCAGAGGTTCGTTGATGAACTGACAAGGAGTGAATGAGAGCACTGAGTTTAAATAGGAGGGGAGCCATGAGGCAACAAGCAGCAGCTGGCCCCAATCCGCGCTTGTGTGAGCGTTCGCTGAGTCCATTTCTGGTCAGTCTGTACTGTCAGAACCCGAACAGACGGTAGACCCAAACGCGTAACGTTTACACACCAACCTTTATTTACGGAAGCGGGGCAGTCAGGCGCGGGAAAACAGGATGCCAAGGGCAGACGAGTAGGATACCGAATACGACGGGACAGACGGGATCGATACCAGATACACAAGCAGGATACCTGACAGGACGGGACAGAGGGGATTGATACGGATACAGGATTCACGAGCAGGATACAGGTGAGGACGGGACAGACGGGATCGATACAGGATACTGGATACACGTGCAGGATAACGGACAGGACGGGACAGACAGGATCGATACCGGATACACAAGCAAGATACCGGACAGGACAGGATGCTTGCCTTGCAAGTGCAGAGGTTCATTGACGGACTGACCAGGAGTGAATGAGAGCACTGAGTCTAAATAGGAGGGAAGCCAATCTGGCAGAGGGCAGCAGCTGGCGCCAAACGAGCAGGCAAAGGTGAGGGCAATGGGTAATCGTGACAATTACTCAATTTTTGTGGTTTATGTAGCTTCCTCATTTTTCTTTTTTCCATTTTTACATGTTTTCATTTCCCGAAATTTGTTGACAATAATCAGGAAGCTATGCACTGCTTGTGATGCATATTCAGAACAAATGAAAGACAACAATAACACAGAAAACAACAGCAATAATTCTGCCATTCTGCTTCAACAATGCATGTTGGGCTTCAATATATCACGCTTGTCTACAAACATGGAAAGGACTCTATAGGTATTGGGTAAAATTTGAGTTGAATACGGAATACAAAAAAAGAAAGAAATGACTGTATGCATAAAAAGCAGATATATGAGACAAATATAGACAATTTCAATAATATTAATTTTTCGGAAGAAGAGTGCATTCAATCTTGCTGTTCTTCTGCTTTGTGTTTTACTTATTTTCATTTAATTTTTTCAGTGAATTTGGTTCTAAATTGGGTAAGATTTAATTGTAAATATTTAATTGTTTGCATTTAATCTTTTATTTATAGCACTGAAGAGTAAATATTTATATTTTTCATTTTATTGTTTCACTTTTTCAGGGATTTTGGTTGCTCTTTGACTTTAAATATGTTCAGTAAACTCAAATGTTATTTTGGGGGGTGATCTGTTATAATATTTCAATTTATATTTCATGTGTTTTTCTGGCATCCACTGCAAAACATGTGAAATTAGTTATTACAAAACAATTTTGTGCATAATATTTTATTAAGTCAAGTCATGTTTATTTCTACAGCCCTTAATCACACAGTCCTAAAGGGCTGCACAGACCACAGATTATTGCAAACCACAGACTATTATTATTATTGATATTATCGATAATATATCATTAAAATAAACGTAAAATCCGAGGAGCCGTTTGGGAGCCGACAGTGAACTGAGCCAAAAAAGAATGTTTTCTAAATATAGCTATCTTCTTGGGTGCGACCAATAGGGGCAGTGACGCTTCACATATCAAAGCTATTGTAACAAGCCACCAGAGCAGGCATGTCAGCATCATTTTCACACACGTCTTTTTAATTTTCTTAATTTAATGAGTTGTTTATAGAGACAAACTGCCAAAAAACATGGCAATGGCAACAATTCAAACATTTTCAAGCACTTCCCAATATTCAAGCATTTACCGGACCTTGAAAACACAACATAAAATTTCAAGTCATTGATCACTATAACAGAATGGGTTTTAAACCTAAAGCTCACGCTAGAGTACTGGACTCATATAGGATTCACATGTATGTTTTACTAAAGTGCATTATGCAAATTACACATGACGAAGGGGCAAAGTAGCCCGCCGTTTGCGCGGCTTTGATTACACTGGAGTTTGATTTGCAGCTTTGAAAGAGGCGCATTAATTTTACACTAAAACAGCTCAGCCTTGGAGGAGGCGGGCTTGTTATTATGCAGCGAAGTGGATGGGGGGGTCACGCGGTCAAGGACGTGCGCTCTAAGGCTTGTACCTGAGCCCCCACTCTCTGTTGCTCATCCAAGGACTCCTGCAGCTGGAGGAGGCGTGTCCTCAGCACTGCCCCCTCCCCCTCCTGAGACGTCTCCATCAGGATTCGCTGCAGCTCCTTGTCATGGGCGTGGTTCAAGGCCAAGAGGGACGCCTCCTGCTCCTCGTTCTTCATGTTCAGGGAATAAATCACCTGCGGGCAGAGGAAGATTAAGGTTTGAGGATCGTTGGGGATTTCATTGGTTCATGACTCTAAATGAACAATGTACGACAGGGCTGTCCAAAATTTTGAGAAGGCTGGCCAGATTTGGCAAGCTGAAAATGTGTGAGGGCCGACAATTCAGCCTGACATTCTTTGAACAGTCTTTAATAAATTCACCCTCTGTGTAGGCTTGCAGTGCTCGCCTTTGTAGCATTTTCATTCAACTCGCAGGGTCCTGTGAAAAATTGTTGCTGTGCCGTTAAAACAGCTTCTAGTTGCTTCACCTTTTCACAGCCTTTGTCTCCAGTTACCTTTTTGTCGTCAGCATGTTTTGTTTGGTAGTGCCTCTTGAAATTATATATATATATATGTTTTAATGAAAGTCGCCATGTCGAATATGGGCTGGGCTAAAATTCTCACAAAAAGCCAAGGGAAGTTGGCCAAAGGGCTACCAAAGGGCCATCATCTGGTGAAATTGTAATTTTCTTTTTTGTGTCCAAAATCATTTTATACTGCAGTCAACCTTACTGGCGGGCCACATATTATTGAATTTATGACAGAAAAAATTTGATCACGGGTCGTGACTGTCCTCCTTGAGCCGGACTTTGGACATGCCTGCTGTACGATGTGAAATGTAGAACAACATTTTTGAACCCCAAGTAATTTAGGATCAATTATGAGTATTGTTACATGCCGCTGTTCGTTAATGCCGACGTTCGGCTTATTTCTGTAGAGCGGGATAACACTTTACACCGAAAAACAATGTCGAGCAGATGATGAAGGTGTTCTATCTCAGTGATATCGGCAAGCTCCTCCTGCTACTGGTAACCATGGAAACCATAACTATCTGTGTTATGCGAGGAAAATATCCATCAATCCATTTTGTGCGCCGATTATCATCACTAGGGTCGCAGGGGATGTTGGAGCCCATCCCAGCTATCTTCGGGCAGTAGGCAGGGGACACCCTGAACTGGTTGCCAGCCGGTTGCAGGGCACACAGAGATGGACAACTCACTCGCTCACTCAAACCTAGGGACAATTTGGACCGGCCAAGCATTTTTGGGAAAAATGTGAGGAAACCGGAGTGCCCGGAGGACACCCCTGCAGGCACTGGGAGAACTGCACGCTTATCACCAACAATCCAACCCCCTTCTCAAAAAATAGTCTGGAGAGGGATGGGCACCACCCAGGCTATACTTGCCCAAGACACACAACAGGAAGTGGTGCCCTATAACACAGGTGGTTAAGGGGTCTGTGAAACAAACTTATTAGCAAAAAAGAAAGTACTCAAAATTACTAAAGCAAATTTTATTGTTGTTGTCCATCATTAAGTGTATCTTGGGCAAGACAAGCCTGGTGACACCCATCCCTTTCCACGTCAGTTTTTTTGTAGGGTATACCCTAACTACAGAACCACCAGTCTCATCACCCATGTAAATAAAGTTATGCTAAAGGTTTTAACCTCCTAGCCATAGACCTGTCAGGTTTCAGTGGGGGAAGGAGCACCACGAACAGATTTTTGATTTGCGCATCCCATGTGAAAAGTTTTAACAACACCAGAGAAACTTCTATCACATCTTCAGGGATTTCAAAAAGGCGTTTGACACAGTATGACAAGCCGCCATGTGGGCCACCACGTGGAAAAACAACATGGGCCAGAAACTAATCCGGACCATTGAAAAGCTGTGTGACAATGCAAACAGTGTGATACTGACCATTGGTACTATTGGAGGTAGTTTCAAACCTTAGTCGGTGAGAGAAAGCTGCATTTTCTCTCCAACTTTATTCAACATCTTCCTGGAGAGGATCATGAACGAAGCTCTGGACCATCTTGAAGGTACGAAACAACATCACTAACCTCCATTTTGCTGATGATATTGCCGGACTGGCAGCAAAAGAACAGTGTCTCAGGGATCTAGTCAATTGCCAGAACAAAGCCTCAACCAAGCATGGGAAGAAACTCAACAAAAACAAAAGTAATGTCCAACAACCCTCAAGGTATAACCTGAAACATCGCCATTAAACACCAAGAGCTTGAGCCTGTCACAAAATTTAAATATCTTGAAGCTGCCAGAACCATAAGTTATGGCCAGCATAGCTTTAAAAACAGCCGCACTTGCCAAACTTAAACCCATCCCGACTAACAAGAACACAGCAGTGAAATCAAAATTAGACTCCTGCAAGTGCGGTCTACTTCAATCTTCCTCTATGCTTGCAAGACATGGACTTTCACAGCAAAGCCTGAAAGAAAAATCATGGCCTTTGAAATGCGATACTACAGGAAACTTTTAAGCGTCAGCTACATGGCCCATTAGACAAAGGAAACAACATCAGAGGGCACATTGGACCCTAAAAAGAACTGTTGTTAACTGTGAGAAAATGAAAACTGCAATAGTAGAGACATGTCATAAAATCTTGAGGACAGGCCAAGATCATTCTCCAGGGAACAGAGTCCAAGCGGGCAGGAGGAGAGGAAGACAGAAAAAGAATTGGTCCGACACAAACTTTGCTGCGACCATAAAACAGGCCAGGAACTGTCAGCAGTGGAGAAAGATGCCCAGAGTGGTGCCCCAATGATCCATGCAGTTAAAGGATCCGTGGACCGTAAGGCAGTAATAATAAAAATAAAAGATCTTTTCAGTATTATCATTTGATCGAACATGCAGACTTTCCTTGTACCTAACAAAAAAAAATAGCTTAAAAAGGCCAATGACCCCCAAGTAGGGCTTCTCTGTTCTCTGACTGCAACCAACATAACGAATATGACCGGTTTCATATTCACTCTTCTGATGAACCCGTCGTCTCACTTACACACTGTAAGGGGTGCATATGCGTGTGTTGATATTAGGTACGCTAGCTCACATTTTATGAGGACGCCACTCAGTCTGGGCCACACAACCTTCACATGTCAATATGTTCACCTTGTGACCTGTCTCACATTCCTCGCATTGAGTGTGACGCTTATAACCATGGTTGGGACGGTTACTTTAAAAGTGTAATCCCTTTCAGTTACCTGCAGAGTTGGGAAGTAACAAGTTACATTTACTCCATTACATTTACTTGAGAAAGTTTTGAAACATTTTGTACTTCCAGGAGTATTTTTAAGGCACTATACTTTTACTTATACTTGAGAAAATTTCTCAAGAACAAAATTTAATTTTACTCTGCTACATTGGGCTTCATTGAACTTGACTTAAATCCCCTCTATGTAAGTATGCAGAGCAGGCACAACTAATATCATCCCCCGAGATCTTTTTATTAGTTGTGATTGCTTCAGCAAGGCACGACTACATTGCCAAGTGCTGTAAGCGGAGCAAGCACAACTATTATAATCCCCGAGATCTTATTAGTTGTGATTGCTTCAGCAAGGCACAACTACATTGCCAAGTGCTGTAAGCAAGCACAACTATTATAATACCCCGAGATCTTATTATTATTATTATATCTATCTTCTTCCGCCAAATTTTGGCTATATTTTAACGACTTCATGTTCACAAATTATGCTAATGGATCCGGTTAGTGAGTTATGCTAATGGATACATACTAAAAAGTTATGCTAATGGTTAAATGCTAACTTCTTCATGTTAAAAAAAATTGGTAATGTCTATATTTTAACAACTTCATGTTTACAATTTATCCTAATGGGTACATGTTGATGAGTTATGCTAACAGGTACATGCTAAAAAGTGATGCTAACGGCTAAATGCTAACTTCTTCATGCTGAAAAATTATTCTAATGCTAACCTTCTAACGACTCAGCAAATTGAATGGGCTCAATGCATTCCAGATGGACCATGACGAATTATACATCAAATGGAATGGCTCGTTCCTTTCGAACATGTAGATTGTAAGTTTTTTAATGTGTAATAACAGTGTTATTACTATGTTATTACCATGAATGTGTTTTTTTAGACCTCCACAAGGCATATCATTGTTGCTAACGGTTGTGGGCCCATCTCAAATATACTTGCCAGTAACGGGGGGTGTGGGGGGGCGGAACCAAGTAAAAAATGACAGAAACATCTCTCTGAGTTAAAAACTTTATGCAAACTCATAATGCTAACAACCGGGGTTATATATACATACCGGGATCATCTTCCAGATCAATCACAACTCTTACAATTGCCGCGGGAATTGTCTAGTTATTATTAATATTATATCTATCTTCTTCCGCCAGAGGTTGACGGGCTTCTCCTCCCAGAACTTTTGGAGTAGCCCAACGATTCATGTAGAGACCAAAAAAAGTCTCCATCTGGACTAATGTATTTCTCCCATCCGGAGTACATGGGCCCATTCATTTCTATGGGTAGTCATGGAAACGAGGGCTTTTCCAGGGGTAGTGGGGACTAAGCAGGGTGGCTTGACGGGGCCAGACCCACATTACCTTTAACCAAGGGTAAATGGTGAATTCCAAAGAGTGGATGCTAGCGAGAGGATGCTAACAGCTATGTGCGCCGCTAGCAAAGTGTTACGCCAGCCCAAGATTTATTGGGCTGACACAGCCAGCCCAAGTATTAGCGATCGGAGGTTGAAGCTATGCTTACTCATGCCAGCTGTAAAAACTGTTGCCAGCCCAAGTATTAGAGCAAGCTAGCTGTAAACATTGTCGGCAATGGGTTGGGCTGGCACAGCCAGCCCAAGTATTAGCGCGAGCTAGCTGTAAACACTGTCGGCAATGCTAACTTCTTCATGCTAAAATTTTTGGGTAATGGCTATATCTAAACAATATCATATTAATAAGTTATACTAATGGATACATACTAAAAAGTGATGCTAACAGCTAAATGCTAACCTCTTTATGCTAAAAATCTTTGGTAATGCCATTTTGACGACTTCATATTTACAAATTATGCTAATGGTTACATGTTGATGAGTTATGCTAATGGATACATGCTAAAAAGTGATGCTAACGGCTAAATGCTAACTTCTTCATGCTAAAAAATCTTGGTAATGGCAATATTTTAACGACTTCATATTTACAAATTATGCTAATGGCCTCATGTTGATGAGAAATGAAATGAAATGATCTGCATTTATATAGCGCTTTTCAAGTCAATTACATCCCAAAGCGCTTTACAGTGTGCTTCATATTTCCCAATAGCAGCCTTGTATTGCAGCCATGTAAGAAGCTAACCAGCTTATTGGGGGTATTAGGGGTTCAGTGTCTTACCCAAGGACACTTCGACATGTAACATGGACAAGCTGCGATTCGAACTGGGATCCCTTGATCCCAAGACGAGCGCTCTACCTCCTGAGCTACTGCCGCCCCAATGAGTTATGCTAACGGATAAATGCTATAAAGTAATGTTAACAGATAAATGCTAACTTGTTCATGCTAAAAATTTTTGGTAATGGCAACATTTTAACGACTCCATATTTACAAATTATGCTAATGGACTCATGTTGATGAGTTATGCTAATAGGTACATGCTAAAAAGTGATGCTAACTTCAAAATGCTAACTTCTTCATGCTAAAAATTTTTGGTAATGGCAATATTTTAACGATTTCATTTTCACAAATTATGCTAATGGGGTACATGTTGATGAATTATGCTAATGGTTACATGCTAAAAATTGATGCTAACGACTAGATGCTAACATCTTCATGCTAAAAATTTTTGGTAATGGCTATATTTTAACAACTTCATATTTACATATTATGCTAATGGACTCATGTTGATGAGTTATGCTAACAGATACATGCTAAAACGCCTCTCCCATCCATGTTGTTCTCCAACGTTCGCTCTATAGACGATAAACTGGACCATCTACAACTGGAACTAACATCGAACCGCGAGATGACGAACTGCTGCGCTATAATTCTGACGGAGACATGGTTAAACTCATCTATCCCGGCTGACGCTGTTAGCATTGTGGGGCTAACTGGATTCCGCGCTGATAGGAGCGGCATACTCACCGGTAATAACAGGGTTGGCGGACTATGCATTAATACCAACAACAACTGGTGCAGAAATGCTAAGATAATCTCGAATCACTGCTCACGGGACATTAAACTTTTGACGGTGGTTTGCAGACCCTTCTACCTCCCCAGGGAGTTTAGCGCTACTATCATTACTGCTGTGTACGTGCCCCCCAGCGCTAATACAAAGGAGGTAATGGACGTTCTCTACCGAACTGTGAGTGAACTGCAGCATGCTTACACCGAATGCATTTTTATTGTTGCTCGGGACTTTAACCAGGCCACCATGAAAACAGTTCTCCCACATTTCCACCAGCATGTCGACTTTGCTACAAGAGGTAGGAACACATTAGACTTGGCCTATACAAATATCAGAGGAGCATACAGAGCAGCCCACCGCCCCCACCTTGGCTCATCAGATCACCTTTCTGTTATGCTAATTCCTGCATACAAGCCTCTGCTGACCAGAGAAAAACCTACAGTGAAGCAGGTGAGGGTGTGGACTGAGGGGGCAATGGAGGCACTACAGGAATGCTTTGAATGCACAGATTAGAACATGTTTAAATAGGCTGCCACTTACAACAACAGAATGAATATACCAGTAGAAGAGTAAGCCATGTCTGTGTCAGCCTACATCAGTAAATGCGCAGAAGGCGTCAGCAACACCAAAACCATCTGCACCCGTGCCAACCAGAAGCCCTGGATGACTGCTGAGATACGCAAATTGCTAAAGGCACGGAACCTTGCCTTTAAATCTGGTGATGAGGAGGCACCGAGATCTGCGAGGGACAACCTGAACCGTGCTATCAAACTAGCAAAGCGATCGCACAGTCAAAAAATCCAAGACTTTTTCCTCAGCACAACTAACACCAGGGATATGTGGAAAGGCATTCAGGCCATCACCAGATACAAGCCTACCACCCCCCAGTGGGGGACTCTAGCATGGACTTCCTGAATGAGGCCAACAACTTCTTTGGGAGGTTTGAGGCACAAAATGGCACCCCTGCAGTGAAAGCGGTTCCACATCAGGACGAAAGAGAACTCCTCCTGGACTCAACTGACGTGAGGAAGACCCTGAAAAGTGTGATGAGGACAGCAGAGAAAATCATCGGGACTTCTCTCCCCTCCATTCAGGACATTGGCCAGAAGCGCTACCTATCCCGAGCCAACAACATCATTAGGGACCCCTGTCACCCCCATAATGGACTGTTCACTCTGCTAGCCTCTGGGAAGCGGTACTGCAGTGTGCGGTGCAGGACCGCCAACTTAACTCCTCCACCATGACAATGTAGCAGATCAAGGAGGATATGTATATATATATATATATATATATATATATATATACAGTATATATAAATATATATACATACATCCATTATATGCATTGCTTATCCTCAGTAGGGTCGCGGGGGTGCTGGAGCCCATCCCAGCTATCTTCAGGCAGCGGGCAGGGGACACCCTGAACTGGTTGCCAGCCAGTCGTCGAGCACACAAAGACAGACAACTCACTCGCTCATTCACACCTAGGGACAATTTGGACCAGCCAATTAACCTGACATGCATGTTTTTGGGAAGAAACCGGAGTGCCCAGAGGAAACCCACGCAAGCACGGGGAGAACATGCAAACTCCACACAGGATATTGAACATACGACATCTTAGCTTCTGACCTTTGTATATATATATATATATATATATATATATATATATATATATATATATGTGTATATATGTGTATTTCAGATTCAGAGATTCCGATTCAGATACACTTTTTGTCATTGACACCAGTCTAGACAAATTGCAAGCTTTTTTTGGGCATCCCTTAGCCTATGACGGCCTGTATTGAAAAAACAAAGATGACGTACTTTGGCTTCAAAAATCTTCGGCCAGTAGTAACAATTAAAATGATTGACGCATTGGATAGCCAATTAAATTGGTGTAATTCAACTAGGTATCTATTTTAACAGGCAATCAGTGATTGACTTCTGTAAAGAGAAGTCAAACATTTATAATTCTTTCACAATGTCTAAAAAGTAGAACACACTGTTGCAAAGGTTTAAAGCTGCAGACCGGTCGTCTCCAAATGGCTACTTTTGGAAATGCCTTGACAAACATAGAAAAATGTGTAAGATGTGTTTAGTTTTTTAGATTATGATCAAATTTGACCAGGGACCAAGTTAGGCTTCACGCTGCTGTCCCAGCGGTTTCCTACCTAAGATTTTATGCACTCTCCTCTGCAGGCATAAGAGTACAAAATAAAAAATCAAACGAGAATAAAACTTTTTTTTTGTGGGAGTTTTCCAACCTGGATTACTCAATGTAGCACTTGCAGTGATTATTTCAGTTGGGGACTAAACTTCAGAGTGTTGCCAATTCCAAACTGATTGGGATTTTAGACAAATTTTACAGGATTGACAAGGGGCTAAGTGCCAGTATCAATAGTCTTTAGGGGCTCTTTCGAAAGGGGTCTACTGTAATCAACCCCCTTGACTTCTGACCAGGGTTGGGTAGGGTTACATTAACCTGATTACTTTCGATTACTTTTGGATTACTCCAATACTAAATATGCTAATAAAAGACAAAAGTAACTAAATATGAATAAAATTATGACTCACAACATGTGGTAAGCTTTCTCTCCTGGCTTTGATCTCTTCGATCTCCGGCAAAACTCACATAAAATGTGACAGAAACAAAATGAAAATAAATCCAAACAGCTTGCCAACATCATTTTTGCTGTTCCATGTATTCCGTTACACCCCAAGCCTGCACAAAATTTAGTAATTTTATTCATATTTAGTTTCTTTTGTCTTTTATTAGCATATTTGGTATTGGAGTAATCCAAAAGTAATTGAAAGTAATCCAGTTAAAGTAACTCTACCCAACCCTGCTTCTGACCTCCCGGAATTCATTTATGAGGTTTTAAATGGATTACGACAGGAAAAGGGGTCAGTGGTTGTAACCTTATATCTTTAATAACTCATGCACTTGAACTCACAACCATTCCTCTTCTCAGACAGTTAGGGATTCTCCCTCTCCGCTATTTTCTGCCCTGGTTGAACGGTTGTTGCTAAAGATAGACCAAAAGTGTGAACTGGGTGTATCCTGGCAGCTGTCGTGGATTTTTAGCTGTGCACACAATGATAAAAGTCACTATTTTATGTCATTGCTATTAGATATTGAAATAGAAGCAGGGGTGTAACGGTTTGATAGGCAGATCTAATTTTGTTTGTGAAGTTCTGTCCTTTACCAGCTCATAGGGGCTCCTTTGTAATTCAGTCACGCGCTCAAGTTGTGCGTTGTGAGTCTTTGTGTGAGTGGGAGGCGGGCTGATGCAAGCAGAGAAAGTGCACCTTTCTGTCTCACCTTTTTTTGTTGCAACAGCTACTCACTCAGCTGTGCTGCTTTCTACTATGCTCGGAATATTAATCAAAAGATGCGCGCACTGTACTGTTTATCCTAGTAAACAAACTGGGAGGGCTGTGCAGAGCTATTTAAATACATGAAATGGGGGTAGATTGGATTATCAAGCAGTTTTCCAATGCAAAAGGAAGTTTTTGCAAAAATAATTCAAGATTCTGACAGCCCGCCGGCTGGTTGTAAAAAAATGAAGTGTCTTCACAATGTCACCAGACACTGAAATATATCATGCCACATATCATTGGATTCAAAATATGCTAACCATTTTAAAATGTGCTCATCACAGTATCATCATGATCAGTCTGAAACAAGATAGCCGAAAACTATAAAGCCAGCATAGCTCACCAATAACATGCGCCGTTAGTCAGTCATGGTCTTGTTATATTCAGGACAGGGCAGTGAATCCTACCGAGCAAAATATTTACTCCAAGACATAGATAATGCCGAAATAAAATAAAAAGCATTTCTGCACCGTTTGACGTTCCTTACTGTAAACGGTCTGTTTTGCCTCATTTCATTTTCAAAGTAAAAAAACTTGTGAGCTCATTTCTAATGTGGCCATTAGCCTCTGACCTTTTGATCGACACCACTCTTGACCAATAGCAAGCTTTTTCTCGCAGTTCATAGCTTGCCATAGGCTATACATGCTTACATTCAGGAAATGGAAATTACCTACTCTGGCTTAAAAAATCTTCAGCCAATAGTGACCGATTAAAATGATGATTGACAAATCGGTCAGCCATTGGTGTTTACGTATGTTTTATGCGTGTTTACGAACATTTTTGTGTGTGTTTACGTACATTTTTGTGCATGTTTACATCGGTTTTTATGCGAGTATCCACATATTTGTCTGCATGTTTACATCCATTTCTGTACGTGTTTCCGTACTTTTCTCTGTGTATTTATGTACGTTTTTGGCTTTGTTTACATACACTTTTGCGCGTGTGTTCATGTACGTTTTTGTGTGTATATACATACCTTTTGTGTGTTTAAGTACATTTTTGTGCGTGCATTTACGTACATTTCATGTGTTTATGTAGCTTTTTAGGTATGTTTACCTATATTTTTGCGTGTGTTTTGGGAAGTTCTTGTGAGCTTTTACGTACGCTTTATGTATTTTCACACATTTTGTACGTGTTTGCACTAGTTTTTTAGTGCGTACGTTTTCGTGCACGGCTCCAGAAGTGACAAAAGGAAAAAAACAGACCCCACCGATTAGGTGGGAGGAGGGAGTGGCATCCTCAGATCAGTCTGATGCCCCTTCTTCATCCAAAGTAAGGTTGCTCAACATCAGCAAATGGAGGCGTGGCAGGAGCTGGGCCAGGAGGTGGCTGAGCGGACGGACGGGCACCCCTCGGATGGCCCCGGCAGAGAGTAGGCTGGTCGGGGTGTAGTTGATGGAAATCCCTGATGAGCGTTGGGTCTAAAAAGCTGCCTCGTGGGAATCCAGGACCTCTTCTCTGGACCATAACCCTCCCAGTCTACCAGATATTATAGACCCCGCCTCCTCCGTCTGGAGCGGAGAAGGCGTCGCATGGCATAGATGGGATTCCCATCCAGCGGACGAGGAGCTGGAGGCAGAGGCACATCCGGCGTCAACAGGCTCTGATTTTGTGTTATTTTAATGATGTATATGTATGTGATTGTATCCCCATTTATTTAGTTTTTGTTTGCTTTTAACCATCCTCGCCAACATATTTATTCACCTCATAGTTTTTGTTTATAAATAAAGGTCCAAATCGTGATGGATTTGCATAATATGATGGTGACAGTTATAAAATAACAATGTTTATCAATAGCAATAACAATATACATGTAGTTGATAATGATAATAAAAACAATTCTACAAAAAGGAAAAGGCCTTTCGAACCGGTTGGCCTTTTCTCATCTGAAAGCTTCTCTCTCTGTCCCCCTTGCAAGTCCAATATTAATTGGTGTTTAAAAATCTGGGCAAAAAAAGAAGAAAAATGGCTTTGTTTGGTCACTTTAAGTCTCCGTTGTTTGTATTCTTCTTTGTGCTTTCTAGCATTAGTTGTTTGTTGCACTACGTCCCACGTGTCAAACTCATGGCCCGCAGGCCAAATGTGGACCGCCACATAATTTGATGTGGCCTGCAATACAATGCTTAGAGAAGCCTCATGGTAAACTGAGCTGCAGTTTCAAATATGTCCACTTGTGTCGCCAAAGCCAAATGCCACTCTCAAAACAACCTATTTCTCTCTCTTTTTTCTGTTACTCCCTTTCTTTCTCTCAGTTTTTCTCTTTTCTCCTGTCCTTTCTCTACCTGCCGTTCTCGCTTTCGCTTTCTTACTTTCTTTGAGTGTTTCTCTCTCCCTGTTGTTTGTTCTCTCTCTATTTCCTTTTGCTCTCTGTCATTCTTTCTTTCATCTGAGTTTGACACCCTTGCACTACGCAATACAGCGATATCTAGTTGTCATATATTACACATGGTCGCTTCAGACTCCTTCACTGCCAGGCCAATTACAGCAAAATGCAACTTTGCCAGATATAACCGTCAAAGGCCCCGAACGAGTTAACATCTCTGCTGAGCCATCTCTCGTGTTATTTTCCGCACATATGTTCGTACATCTGTCATCACGCAAAGGTGAATCCACAAGGGATAACGGATCGCATCATCATCTGTAAACGTCAGCGGCCAACTAACGGCTGGTCGCACGCCCTGCTTGTCTAAGCACTATTGGACAGAGCTCGTGTATGTGGGGGTCCCTGAGCTACTGATATGGAAGACGGAATACTGCTGAGAGAAGCATGTTGACTTCGTTTATATGCGTGATCGTAAGACTGACGCTTCCAGGATGTTGAGAGTCAAAACTAAAAACTCAGCATTGAAAAAAAACGTTGAATGTAATTATTATTTGCCAATTTTGCAATACAGTATTCTATTTTTGCAGTTAAACCATTCCGTAGCCACATGTATTGTCAATTTTCACTGAGTAGACCCATATGTACCATATGGGTGATTCTCTCTTTGTAGCAAAATTTCATGTCTGCGTCTTCCTCTCACTCTGATTTTTCTAATTTCGTTTCCAGCCAGTCGCCAGGCACTCAGAGACAGACAACTCACTCGCCCATTCACACATATGGACAATTTAGACGGGCCAATTAACCTGACATGCATGTTTTTGGAATGTGGGAGGAAACCGGAGTGCCACGCAAGCACAGGGACAACATACAAACTCCATGCAGGAAGGTTTAATCCCATGACCTGAGAACTGCTCTGCGGAGGCGCTAACCACTCATCACCGTGCCGTCCTGTTTGAAATCAATAAATCCTAAATAAAATCAATTTCAAATAATATTTTATATTTTAAATAACTCTTTGGCGACACACATGCTCATCTTTATTGTGTCCTCAATGCAATGTAATCATCTTCCTCAAGAAGTGTAAATGGTAACTGGTAAATGGTCTGCATTTATATAGCGCTTTTCAAGTCAATGAAGACCTCCCAAAGCGCTTTACAATGTGTTTTACACTTATCCATTCACACACATACTCACACACCAATAGCGGCCATGCAGCCATGCAAGGCGCCGACCTGCTTTTTGGGGGCATTAGGGATTCAGTGTCTTGCCCAAGGACACTTCGACAAATAACACGGAGGAGCCGGGAATCGAACCTGCTATCTCTTGATCCCAAGACGAGCGCTCTACCTCCTGTAGGCCATACACTCTATACAAGTATCTATTTTCTATCTATCTAGCTATGACTTTGATAAACTACACTAAACTTTAATTTATTAATTAAATGTTATGAATTAGTATTTTTACTCGCCATTTTGTTCAAATTCTACATGTCTAGACTAGTAGTAATTATCTACCCTGTTAGAATGTGCCCCCCAAAAACAGACTATAATTCTATAAAAGCCATTTACAAGTGAATTCAATTGATTTTGGCAGAAGTTCGAGTGTGGAAAAAGATAAGCTTCAAATTTTAGTCTAACATTTTATTTTATTTTAATTGTACGAGGCACTCTTAAAGTTATACCATGTTGAGGCAAATTATGAAAAACGTTTATTGAGTAAAATATTTTTTAAATCAGATTCAGTTATTAAAGTTGTTTTAATCTGTTTAAAGTTAGCTGGCTAAAAGTTGATCAGCTTCAGAGCTACAGCTAGATAGGTTAAAAAAATCCTCCCAATTAGGTCTATGAACCTAACAAGTCGAAGTGACGACTTGACAGAGGGGTGAAATTAGGAAGGGGACCGATAATACAAATAAATAAATAATATAGTAATAATGCTAATAATAACAATAATATTCTATATTATTGATATAATAATAATAATAATAATATAGATGTATGTATTTATGAATAAAACGTTTTTTAAAATTAGCTTTAAAAAAATTGTCAGTAAATGGCAGGGTGGAAAACATTCAGAGCTACTGTTAAAGAAAACAAGCTATAATTATTATTTTATCCATCCCTGAGCTCGACCACTATGTATTTCCTAGTGTTAAACATATAATTGTAGTAATAGAATCAAAAAGACATAGAACATAAGAAAAAGTTTTTTTTTGTTTTTTTATGTATGTTTTTTTTTTTTAAATCATGACATCAAAATGTTGCTGCAAACAAAGAATCACCCATAGCATAACACAAGGATATTTGTATGTCGCAACAAACTTTGATACTTGTAGTACATGGCTGAATGATACACGCAAACTTCGTCTTGCAAAAAAAAAAGCCTCGTGTGTAGTGGCTATTTTCTCCAGGAATTTTCCATTTTATTTTCTGCCCCCACATCGTAACTGCCAGACTTACTTTATATCCATCTTTGTGTAGTGGGTGCCACAGTTGTATCAATCCATATAGAGGGTAAGGCCACTAAGACACACTTTGTAAACAGACGGGAAACCGCAATTATGCTCACTTTTGAAACAAGAGTAAACAATTCCGTGTAAGGCAGATTTGAGTTCTGTATTTTGGTTGATCGACAAAAAACTCACTAAATTTGTCAGAACCTGAACAGACGGTGGACCCAGAAGCGTAACGTTTTTACACAAGCTTTATTTTACATTAATGGGGCAGTCATGCGCGTGAACACAAACAGTGATTCGGCCATCGCTGGGCGGAAGAAGTGAGACAGAGAAGTCAGGTGCCGAAAAACAGGAAGCCAGAGGAAGACGAGATCAAGATAGAGGACAGGAAGGGACAGAAGGGATCGATACCAGATACTGGATACACGAGCAAGATACAGGACATGGCAGAACAGATGGAATAGATACCGGATACTGAATACACGAGTAAGATACCGGACAGGATGGGACAGACGGGATCGATACAGGCTACTGGAGACTGGAGCAAGATACCGGACAGGACGAGACAGGCGGGGTCGATACCGGTTACTGGCGCAAGATATCTGACAGGCCGAGACAGACTGGATTGATACAGGATACTGGAGACTGGAGCAAGATACCGGACAGGACAAGACAGGCGGGATCAATACCGGAGACTGGAACAAGATACCGGACAGGACGAGACAGGCAGGATCGATACCGGATACACAAGCAGGATACCGGACGGAGTCAAAGTACACGTCTCGCAAGTGCAGAAGTTCGCTGACGGGCTGACCAGGAGTGAATGGGAGCACCGAGTTTAAATAGGAGGGGAGCCAATCAGGCAATGAGCAGCAGATGGTGCCAAATGAGCAGGCCCAAGTGAGGGCAATGGGCAACCGTGACATAACCCATCCCTCAGGGGACGGCGCCAGAAATCCCCCCCCAAAAAATAGAGTGCTTTTCAGACTGGAGCGATGTCCCAGATGAAGGAAAGTCGAGCGAGTCGGGCCGGCAGACGGGCGAGTCAGACAGGCAGTCGGGCGTGGCAGAGAGGCAGACAAGCGCGGCAGACAGGCCGATGAGCGCAACAGACAAGCCAACGTGAACCTTGGACAGATCGCACAAAATTTTCCCGGAAAACCCATTCGAGGCACACCAATTCCCATGGCCGAATGGGCGGGGAGCGCAACAGTACAGAAGGAGTCCCCGGGAGGCAGGATTGATGCCGGGAGTTGACGCAACAGGAGCTCTGTGAGTTTAACTAATTGCTCCAATTGACGCTGCATGAGCTGTTGTCGTTGCTGGAACAGCAGCAGAAGAGCGGTGACATCACCTGACAGTCACCAGACCTCGCCCTCAGTCCGGTGCAACTGCTGCAGGGCGGAGGGAGTTTCCAGCTCTCTCCAATCCGCGCTTGTGTGAGCGTTCGCTGGGTCCATTTCTGGTCAGTCCGTACAGTCAGAACCTGAACAGACGGAGGACCCAGACGCGTAACGTTTTCACACAAGCTTTTTTTTACAGGAATGGTACAGTCATGCGCGTGAACACAAACGCCAGTGATTCGGCGATCGCTGGGCGGAAGAGGTGAGACAGAGGAGTCAGGCGTGGAAAAACACGGAGCCAGAGGCAGACGAGATCGAAACCGAACCGGACAGATGGGATCGATACCAGATACATGAGCAGATACTGGACAGGACGGGACAGACAGGATCGATACGGGATACTGGAGAATGATACCGGCCAGGATCAATACAAGAGCAAGATACCGGATAGGACAGGATCGATACCGGATACAGGATACTGGAGAAAGATACCAGACAGGGCGGGACAGACGGGATCGATACCGGATACTGGATATGCGAGTAAGATGCCGAACAGGGCAGGACAGATGGAATCAATACCGGATACTCGATAAACGAGTAAGATACCGCACAGGATGGGACAGACGGGATCGATACCGGATACTGGAGACTGGAGCAAGATACCGGACAGGGCCAGACAGGCGGGATCGATACCCGATACAGGAGACTGATACCGAACAGGACAAGACAGGCGGGATCGATACCGGATACACAGGTAGGATACTGGAAAGAGTCAAAATATACGTCTTGCAAGTCCAGAGGTTTGTTGACGGTCTGACTAGGAGTGAGTGAGAGCACTGAGTTTAAATAGGAGGGGAGCCAATCAGGCACCAAGCAGCAGCTGGTGCCAAATGGGCGGGCCCAAGTGAGGGCAAAGGGCAACCGTGACAAAATTCAGAGGTAGGTAGAATATTCAAAATGTTACTCATGTAAGAGTACTGTTACTTCAGAATAATATGACTCAAGTAAAAGGAAAAAGTCATCATCATCATACTTATTTGAGGAAAAGTGAAAAAGTACAGTGTGAAAAAAACAACTCAAGTACTGAGTGACTGTAGCAATGTCATATTTACTAACTTTAATAAACAACCATTGAATCAGATCATAAAATCATCAAAATCCATCCAATAAACAAAGGAATTACATTACATATAATTTAAATGTAAAATCATCAAGGTAAATTCAAGTACTTTAATAAACAACATGAGTATAATCGTATAAATCATCCCTGCCACTGGCTGGTAAACAGTTCAGGGTGTCCCCTGCCCACTGCCCACTGCCCAAAAATAGCTGGGATGTGTTCCAGCACCCCCAATGACCCTGGTGACGAAAAGCAGTGCAGATGATGGATGGACGGTATAAACCAAAGAAAATTCAAACACAAGTAATACATTACAGCCCCAGTACTTTTTTAACATGCTTTGGAGGCAAAACAACAAGCTAGCCCAGGGGTCGGTAACCAAAAATGTTGAAAGAGCCATATTGGACCTCAAAAAATAATTTGTTGCCAACCGCGAAATTTTTTTTTAAAAGCTTTATAATGAACGCAACACCTGTGGTATTTATCAATATTAACCTACTATCAAAAGGACTAAGTTGAATGCAGCACATCCTGTGGAGAATGACGAACAACAGAATATTTAATTGTTTTGATAAAATTAAAGAAATTCGGAAATTCAATTTTAAATATTATTATTTTAAGGTTTGGAAAAAAACAAAACAAAGGGTAATAATATGTCCCTTAACTGGGCAACAAAAAAACGTCATAAAACACAGCATGAATTTGTAAAAATAAAATAGCAACCTTTGAAAAGGTAAAGTAAAAAAAAATCAAATTAACACAGTTTAAGTTAGATTTCTGTGCAGTTATTTTTCTCTTTTTACCTTTGGGGTCCATGATGGATCACACACTCTAGGTGACAGCACCCCAAAATCTGAATCTAAAATCAACTCTGCTATCCAGTATTTTTTAATCTGGTTGAATGGACTTTTTTCATAATGGAAGATTTTTTTAACGCTTTAATTCAAACGGGGCAGTGCATATGATTAATTTATAAGTTGAGGTGAGAGAATAAAGCTTTTCTACAGTTTATGTAATGCTTTCATGCTCTGCCAATCAAATGATGAATACGATGTAAGTTATTTTATTTGTAAATTTGACTATGCTTCAACAAACTCAACTGAACGTCACTGAAATGTTAATTGCTCCAATTACAGACCAGAATGCAGTGTGCAGACACACTTGACATTGATTTGAGTCCAGCTAATTTCATTTTTTTTGTCATACATTTATTTTTGTCCGCAAACATGAAATGTTGACGCAGACTATGTATTAAAAAAAGCTTTACTCTAATTGCAATTGTATGAGAGCTCAATGTGTTTACATTCCCGGAGCTCAAATTACTCAATAGATATCCGTGCACGCTCCGGTGCACAATGAGATCCTTGCACAGCCCTGCGAATACCTGAGAGAGGCCACGCCGGATTTCAGGTTAAGATTATCACCGAGACATATTACCTTAGTGAGCTGGGCGATCTTCTTGCACATCTTATTGTGCATCTGCAAATCACCCTGCTCCTGCTCGACGTTCTGGGGCTCCACAGCATTCCCGTTGACGGCCGATCCCGGCCCGGGGGTCTGCACAGCTTTCCCGGGGCCCGAAGCCATTTTGACAACCGCCTGCAACAACTTCCGAGCCTGGACGAGAACCTCCAATGATTCCGCTGCCGTTTTTCCAAGGCACAACCCTGCTTGAATCCTCTCAACTTTTCACTGGTGCATGTCATTCCTCCGTCGAAAGGCCCCCCTCCCGCGAACTACAGCCGGCTCGCTGAGGGTGCGCGAAACGAGGAGCGGAGCGGCGCGGATCTCCGCGCGTAGCGTTCGGGTCGCTGCAGTTCTTGACTCTGGCTACTGTCCTCCCCCCTGCGATTGCGCGCGGCAAGTCCATCGGGGACGCGATCCCGACGTGGAGGGCGTGGGATAGTGTGTCGATATCGGGGCCGAGGAAGGTGAACGGAGACACCAACCGGACGCTGACCACCTGTCTCCCGGAACGGAGGGGCGGAGAAGCGGAGGGTTTACTGCTGCAGTGCGGCCCCGCCCCTACCGGCTTTGCTGTATCTTTTCTGTCCATCATCAATGAGGGAGAGGGAGCTTCATTGCTAAGCACTGCTGTACTGTATTTACAACTACACATCATTGGGGGCTGGGTTTTTTTTAAAGAAAAAAAAAAGTGTTCAAAATGATCACTGGCGTAATGCATGTTGTAAGAAACATCAACGTCACAACTGTCTGGTTCAGGGTGGAGAAGCGAATCCAGACTTAAAATAAGATTTGAGAAAGATGGGGAGCTGCTTTGTTGCTGTCATGGACTTTCTTGAACACTTTTACATATAACGTGTGTTTTTTATTGATGTTGACTATGTTGTGTATGGTTACCCAATGCAACATCTATTGCAGCCTGCTCATCCCGGAAGGGGCAGTGCCACTTGTGTGTCCCTTTCTCTAGGTTTCTTATTTTCTTCATGCTGAAGTTTTTGAGTTTTTCTCTGCCCGCATGTCGGTTTCAGATAAAGGGATGGTGTAATTGTAGTCTGTGTAATCCTTTGAGACATTTTTTGATTAAGGGCTTTACAAATAAATGTGACTTAACTTGACTAACTGAACAAAATCCTTAAAGGAAGACAACATATAGGCTTATTCGGACAACTAACTAAATCTTACTGAACAAAAAAAGCAAGACAATATGCGATGTTCAAACATTAACGCTAACTCATCAAAACATGAAAGGAAGAAAAAACAGTATACAGTATGTTGGAACATTAAGGAATACAATGCACTTAATGTTGCAACTCATTATGTCTGTCTATACAAATGTTTTATCCATGCATTATTTCTAAATGTGTTTTCTCATTTTCCTGGAAACATAACTTCATGCTACCCTGTTACCATAGCGACCAAGGGTTTGGTCTCACTGCTATGGGTGAAATATTTCTAGAAGTTTTTCTTTCATTTCTGGTTTTCAATTCACACAGAATTAGAAAAAAACCATAAAACAAAGTATATTATCCAATCAATCGTTGAAAACATTGTTATTGTGATCATTACTGTTTTTCCCAATCATAATTCAGATAATAGTTATCAACACAAAAACAAGATGATGGCAGATACGATAACAAATGTTAGACATAGTTGTTGTTGTTGACTGCACAACTGTGGCCTATTTTTCCCTCCCTCATCCAACCAGTTGAGTAGCTTAAGAACTAAAGAAGATCACGAAATATCCCCTCGGATGATTGTGCTTCATTTCAATCCAAATAATCTTACCTCGATCCTGAAAATCCCGAGCAACTTTCAGGTCAAACACAAACTGCACAATGTACTGAATTGATAGATGGCTGACGTTTGCACAAATATTATGCACTCTCTTTGGGAAGGTGCTAAGCAGTCTCTAGTGTGACCAATGCAGTTTTGCCCCGGGATACCAACAAAAATACTGGCTAGTAGTCCACTGCAGACCTCAAAAACTATAATGCGCGTCATTCTGTGAAGCGACGAAAGCAGAAAAGAAAACAAGTAAATTACGACTAGCAGTTGTGGGTAGTAATGAGTTACATTTACTCCAGTACATTAACTTGAGTACGTTTTGGGACATTTTGTACTTCTTGAAGTATTTTTAAATCACTATACTTTTACTGGTTAGTACTTGGATGGGAGACTGCCTGGGAATACCAGGTCCTTTAAGCTCAGGAGGTGGAGCGCTCGTTTTGGGATCAAGGGATCCAAGTTCGAATCCCGGCTTGTCCGTGTTACATGTCGAAGTGTCCTTGGGTAAGACACTGAACCCCCAATAAGCAGGTTAGCGTCTTACATGGCTGCAACACAAGGCCGCTATTGGGAAATGTGAAGCACACTGTAAAGCGCTTTGGGAAGTTATTGACATGAAAAGCGCTATATAAATGCAGACCATTTCAAATGCAGATCATTACTTGAGTAGATTTGTGAAGAAGAAACAGTTCTCATAATCTGCTACATTATGCTTTATTGAACCTGTTACTTATGTACACGCATTCCTCCTTCGTTTAATGTCTTCCGTGTCCCCTGTGTGAGAGCTGATCTATGCGGCCCAAGCCCTGCCCCTTCTAAGGAAGCTGCGCAGGTCGCAAACAGGTGTGTGTGTGAGTGTTCCGCCAAGAACCACAAAGGTGAAAAGAGAAAAATAACTGCACATAAATCAAACTTAAACTGTATTAATGTGATTTTATTTATTTTACCTTTGCCAAACATTTCCCCTTTTTATATTTATAAATACATGCTACGTTTCAGTGCATTGTTTTGTTGCCTAGATAAGGTGCACATTATACACTTTTTTTGTTGTTTTTTTCAAACCTTTAAAATAAAAATGACATCAAAATTGGATTATTTGCATTTTTTATATTAACATAACAAATAAACATTCCATAAACCATTAATATTTTAACAAAGTATCATACAGGCGGTATCATACAACAAAGTAGTCACAACATTTTTCAAAGGATGTGCTGCATCCAACTTAGTCAATGTGATAGTAGGCTAATAAAGATACATACAGCAAGTCTTGCATACATTCTAAGGCTTAAAAAAGGCTTTTATTATTTTGTGGCTCCTGGAAAATTACTTTTTTTGGGGTCCAGTATGGCTCTTGCAACATTTTTGGTTGCCGACCCTTGAGCTGTAGTTCTGTTTGCAGAGCCCGTTCAAAAATACTGGAGATTTAGAAGTGCTATATGTGCTTAATCTATTTCTTTGATTTATACTATTATTATGTTATTATTTATTAAAGTACATGAATTTACCTTGATTATTTTAATTCATTTTTAAACTAAATGTTATTTATTGTTGATGAGGATTTGATGATCTTATTGAATGGTTGATTAAAAAATATCAATAAATACAACATTGCTGCAGTACCTTATTTTCTGCACTATAAGGCGCACCTGGGTTATAGGGCGCACCCCGAAAAAATAGTTTTTGGTCCGATATTTGACATACATAAGACGCACCGGATTATAAGGCGCTACAATGGGAACGTCGACAAAACAGTCAGATAGTTCAAACTTATTACCCCCTTAACATTCCGAAAGCTTGCAAAGAAGCAAATACGTGTCGAGAACACGTGCGGATGCGGTGTCCGTACGATGTCACTCAAATGCATCGTTCCAAATATCATTCGGAAGGTTAAAGTCTTGGGATTCAAGAAATGCCAACCATTCCTTAGTTTCTATTTTCTTTTTCGCTCGCAACTTTACTGTGCATATGACAATAAACACTTGAAATTGAGTTTAATTTAAAAATAGACACTCCATTCCATCCATTATCTGCACCGCTTATCACAGAAACATCGAGTTCAGTCTGAAACAAGATACAGGGAAAATATATAGCCGGAGTAGCTCATCGAAGTCGTTGTGTTCAATAATAATGTGCAACCATGGTCCTCTTATATCCGTGAGTGTAGTAAATCAAGGAGAATAAAATATTTACAAATACAGAATAGTAAAAAATGCTTTCTCTATTCCGTCAACCCAACGTGCTATTCACATTCATCTTTTTCGGCCAATTGCAGGCTTTGTTTTGCCGCTTTAGCCTATGCCAGCCTGTAAATTATAAAAAGGATCCGCCACCTTTACCTCCGAATAACTTTCGCCAATAGTGATCGATTCAAATGCTGATTGACACATTGGTTAGCCAATGAAACGCAGGTAAATAAATCCCAGCATACACCACGGACTACTTGGCGTTCGGGGGGAAATCTAGTTGGCGGCTGCTGCATTAGTTGCAAGACTTTGGACTTAATATTGATCCATAAATAAGGCGCATGGTCAGCTTTTGAAAAAAATAAAGGCTTTTAGATGCGCCCTATAGTGCGGAAAATACGGTACTTGAGTAATTTTTTCACAAAGTGCGTTTTTATTTTTACTCAAGTAATTATTTGGGTTATTTATTTTTACTTCTACTTGAGTAATATTGTTCTGAAGTAACAGTACATTTACTGGAGTAAAATAATTGGCTACTCTACCCACCTTTAGTGACTAGGGATAACTGTTTTTCCTATTGATATGCATAACCAATGAAATCCTGCGTCTGGAAAAGCAACATGATTGGCAAATAGTGACAACCAATGTTGCCGGGTTTGGCATTGCCGGGCTTGTTACTTGAGCGAGGTTGTTCGGGGCTGTGGTTTGTTGAAAAAGTGAGTGCCAAAGAACAGTATGACCACATGCAGCTCCAGAGTCGCTTGAACCTGAAAGTAGTAGTGTTAATCAATTTTGTTGATATTTATTGGGGGTGCCTTGACATTATACCTAGCTAAAGACATTCCCAGAAGCCTAAAGTACTACTGTCTAAATATTAACGAAAATCTGTTTAGCCATTTCGGAACCTATAAGCCACATACCACTGCACACACACATACAAACACACGCACGTGCACACAATCGTACACACACACACACACACACACAGACACACACACACGCACACACACACACACAAACACCAACACACACACACAAATAGGGATTTAAATAATAGTCTAGAATCTAGATAGATAATGTAAACAGCGCACAAGCTCTTAATGATAGTCACAATAATATCGCGACAGTGTTTGAACTAACACGTTACAAAAGAACGCGTTCCTGGGTTACTATTTTCGGTAATGAGAGCTTAAATGCATTATTGATACAATTCTGTAACTCAACTGACATTATCACTGGTGCGTTAGTGAATGAATGAAACGTTTATTTCGGACATGACAAAAGCAAAAACAAAACAACAAATGGAAAAAAAAAAATCCCACAAACAATGTTAATGTACATGAAAGGGAGTAGGAAGTAACATATGCTTATTAAATCCTAGCCCAAGACTTCACCTCATCAATTGCATCCCAAATCTAGATTCCCTATGTATTTACATGTACAAAATAACTCATAATGATACATATTTACAATGGCTCTGTGGATACACAGTCTCTTCATTGTCATCATGACATCATCATCACCATAACTACTTCTTTCACTTTTTTACCATCATTATTATCATCATTGCTGTCTCCATGTAACCGCAGTGTACCTGTCCCACCAAAGATCCACATTCGTGCTGGACTGGATGATGAGGTTTTTATTACAGTTTCTGCAGATGAAATGAGTCACAACATTAGCTTCTCTGCTGGCTTTGATCTCGTTGGCAGCTCGCTCTCTAGACTGCCCAAAGCATATCAAAGAGCTTTCTTTTCAATTTACATAAAATACATTTTAGAATATCACAATACATTTTTACATCTATTTTAACAAGATAGTTTTAACAAGAGATGGTATAGTGGTTTTTTTTTTAACGTTTACAATGAATTCAACATATTTTTCTTTAGTCTGAATTTTAACCAACACCATCCTTTTTATATATATGAGAAAATAGAAATAAGAACAATAATGAGTATAAAAACGGATACAATTTACTTGCAGATTAAATGAGTCACAACATTAGCTTCTCTGCTGGCTTTGATCTCTTTGATCTCTACAAGGGGAATTAACATTTTTGCACAACAGAAACAAAACGAAAATAAATCTAAACAGCTTGACAACATCAATCACATTACTGTGCATGTTGAGAGATTTGTCAGCTATGGTTACAATGTTTAAAATTAACATCTTTTGTGGAGCACCAAAAGATGTGTCTTACCGTTGGCAGCTCGCTCTGTAGACTGCCAACAAAACCCCGCCTTACGGTCACATGTCAAAAGCCAAAACAAACCCTACCCCATACCAGCAGGTGGCACTATTGGACTCATCATTGCAGGACACTTAACAAAAACTATACACATATTTCAGCAGGAATTTCAATAAAACAAAAGTTATTATTACACCCGTTACATACACCCCCCTGAAATTCTGCTAAATATGGGAGTGCTACACTAAACAGAAACAAATCACATGCAAAAGTGCAAATACTAATAAAAAAAAAGGACACAAAAATCGTGTACAGTATTACAAGGAACAAACTGAAGTGCATGTCAGTTCTAAAACTCTCCCAAAAAGGAGTGTGAAAAGAAAGGAGGCGATCAAACTCCTAACTAAGCACAGGCTCAAAGATGCCTGTTACATCTCTGAAATATAAAATATTGTTCCTGTAGTTTCAAGTACTCACATAGGCACAATTCTTGTTTCTTGCTCAAGCTTTGTTACTCAAACTGAAAGTGCATCTCTAAAGAACCTAAACAAGGAACCAGCAGATATTGCGGACACAGAATTGTCACCTACCAACTGGTCATTCATCTGACGAATAAGACGACCGGGAGGCCTGATGGAATGGCGGACCCTAAGACCATAACGGCTAGGTTGAGCACAAATAACCTGAGCTTGAGGGCCTGGGACAATCAAGTCTAAACATTCAGTATCAGGAGCGGCTGTCTCATACGTGTCAGTACCAGGGGAGACAATGTCCGGGGGGGTCAGTGTTCAATGGGTTCTCGTCTGGGAGGACAATGTCTGGAGGCCCCACACCCAAAAGGATCATGTTTTCAGAGCACCGTGGTGGGCTTTCCGCATTGTCGCTTGCAGTATGATCAACATCTTGTTCGGGGATGTGCTGACTTCCTTGACTGGATGTATCGACTGTGAGAGAGTCAGACTGGGCATCAGATATACTGTCGAGTGAGTTATCCTCCACCTCTAAATGAACTTGCTCTTCACCTGACTGTATCACCCAGTTTACTGTACGGACATCACTGTCTTCGACCGCGTCATGCACATCAGGGCATACATCACTTCTGTGCATAGCAGCGTTACACCCTGAGTGTTCAGATTGGCTGGCCAGATCTCCCTCACAGGGCAAGAAGCTAACAGAGAGCAGCAAATTCCTGTGAACTACCGGTACCTTCTCTTTGCCCGTCAGGCAATCCTTGACTCTATAGACATTAAGATCAGGCTTGACTGATACGACTTCATATGGGGTCGACTCCCACTTATCTGCAACCTTGCGTTTCCCTGGGACACCTCTGTTGGCGATCAACACCCGGTCTCCCACAACGAGGGGTGATCCTTTGGCCCTACAGTTGTACAGCTTGGCATGGCAAGTCTGTTCTCTGAGAGTATTCCTCCGTACAATCTGAGCAGCTTCATGTAGATCCTTCTTCAGATGGGTTACAAAGTCACAGTAGCTGACAACAGCATTATTGGTATTAGCATGTTGAAACATGACTTCGACAGGGAGACGAGGGATCCTTATTAAGTTATTATTACACCCATTACATCCATACATTTTCGGCAAATTATAGAATTAGAGTACATATTATGATACATAGTTCATAAATTATATAATATGATACATAATTGTGCAGTTGTGTTTTCGAGTTGTTTTCCGGAGCAAGCGCTTTCAGGGTCAGGAGCGTGGGTTTTTCAGGCCAAATGAACTTTATCTCTACTTCTCTGGAGGCTCCCTATGTGTTATAAAACAGGTGCACAGAACTCCTTTCGGCAAACCCATACAACCCAAGGACGGGAGCATAAAGATAGATAACTGCGATGGGCTCCAACACCCCCGCGACCCTACTGAGGATAAGCTGTGCAGATAATGGATGGATGGATAAACAAATGCCTAAATAAATACATTCAATTAAATATACATAAACCAAAAACCACACAGGAACTGCATCCATCTTTTCACTTCTTTCCAGAACACTTTTCTCCTTTCCTCAAAGTTCATTCCTATCTTTCGACACCATTCATCATTTGCTTTCCTTTTCGCTGCTTCCACTGCCGCTTTTACCAACCTTTTCTTCACTTTATACCTTTCATACGCATCATCACTCTTATCTTGCAGCCACTCCTCAAAGGCACGTCTCTTTTCTGTCACATCCTCCGATACCTCATCATTCCATATTTCACTTCTTTTACCTCGACCAACTTTTCTCATTCCACACACTTCTTTTGCACTCCTCAACACTGCCTCTTTAAACCACTTCCATTCAATTTCCACACTCTCCACTTCTCTTCTACTATTCCGTTCATACTCTTCCCCTATCCTCTCTTTAAACTCTCTTTCCGTTTCTGCCTTATTCAACTCTGACATTTCTCGTCTTCCTCACACTCTTCTTTTAACTAGCCCTCCACAATCCATCTATTCTCAGTTTTCCTTCCACATAAAAATGATCAGACATACCACTCATTTCACCTCTGTAAACATGCACATCCGACAATCACCCAATGACTCCCAACACATCAGTTGGGTTGAGCGAGGGGGCTGGGAACCCGCTCCTCAGTATCATTCTCCCAGAAAGAGTCAGAAATGTTAATGTGTTCTTGACTCTAGCCACCTCCCACTAGGGGGATATGGCTCCTGTATCTCTCTCTCTCTCTCTCTCTCTCTCTCTCTCTCTCTCTCTCTCTCTCTCTCTCTCTGTATATATATATATATATATATATATATATATATATATATATATATATATATATATGTACTCTTTGAAAAAAAACATAGATTTGAACAATACATAAATAAACCAATGAATAATCTGCAAAAATATTATATTAATATTCTACTAATTACACGGTTACCATTTGTATTACAACATGACAGTGTATATGTGCCTTAGCCCCCCACCTCCAACCCCCAAAAACAAATAAATGTACATAAATAAGACTGTTACATCCATATTTCCATCCATCCATTATCTGCACCACTCATCCTCAGTAGGATCGCGGGGGTGCTGGAGCCCATCCCAGCCATCTTCGGGCAGTGGGCAGGGGACACCCTGGATTGGTTGCCAGCCAGTCGCAGAGCACACAGGGACCGACAATTCGCTCGCTCATTCACACCTAGGGACAATTTGGACTGGCCAATTCACCTGACATGCATGTCTTTGGAATGTGGGAGGAAACCGAGTTCCCGGAGGAAACCCACGCAAGCACGGGGAGAACATGCAAACTACACACAGGAAGTTCGATCTCATGACCTCAGAACTGTGGCGCACACACGCTAAACACTGCGCCGCCGTGCTGCCCAAGACTGTTACAATTGATCAATAAAATAACCTCCATATATTAATATATAAACAGAATATGATCATTCTAGCAGTTGTCAAAAACACAGTTACATGTTCTGTACGCCTGTGAGACACAACTGTGGGCATCCATTGAATCCTACAACAGTCCTCTGCCCGGGATGCTCAGATGGGTCCTTACCCTTCTTACTTCTACCTTCCACAACCACCCGAATAACCAGGCCGTTGCTGCCGGGACCCCCGGTTCCCCCCTCCGGGTGGGTGCAGACAATTCTTCTTTATGGCTGCGTCCTAGGCTTGCCGCTCGCAGATTGTATGGTATCTGCAGCCATTCGGAGCACAGCCACGGGGGGGGATCTGCCTGCACCTCCTTACCAGCAGGTTTCTGGAGGTCCAGATGGCATCTTTGATGGCGGCGAGAGTGAGCCAGTCCTTGACAAAGTCGTTCTGTGACCTTTTCGACCGACTCACCCCGTAAAGCACGTACTGTGCGTCAGGGACCTCCCCTGCTGGCAAGTCCGGGAATTTTCCTAGATAGCTGGCCATTGCCCACAGGTCCTCGGCAGCGCTGCACTCACAAAAAAGGTGCCTCACCAACTCCTGGGCGCCACAGCCAGGTCGAGGGCATGTTGAAATCGCTGACATTCCTCGGTGGTGCATTACGGCTCTGACTGAGAGAACTTCATGAGCCACCATCCATGACAGGTCCCGTAGTCTGTTTGGGAGGGCAGGATGATTCACGTTGCTCCAAACCGTTGTAGGCTCGCCAAACGCAACCCCACGCACAGGACTCACTGTTGCTCGCTCCTGCACAATAGCAATAAGGGCCCTGTGGTTTTGTAAAGTGTGACATTCTTGTGTTTCTAAATCAAATTTCTTCAAAAAGTCCCAAATAAAAAGATGTGTTGGTGGCAAGTTAAAGGACACTGGTATCAAATGATTGTTTGGTACAAGCTTTAGCTTCCGCAAGTACGAGCCCATCCAGAAACGGGTCATTGCTTGACTTTTCGGGTTGTTGGGTGGGCCCATAGCGTTTTGGAAGTGGAGGGAGACATGTTTGCTCCCCAGGAAAAGCTGGAGTTCAGGCACCCCTTTCCCCCCTTTTTCCTTTTTCTTTTTCACTGTATCTATTTTTATCCTTTCCCACTTTGAGCCCCAGATAAAGTAAAAGATGGCTCGGTCCAGATGTAAAAGCACGTTTCTTTTGGGCATAAAAACTAAACTGATTGATAAAAGCAGTGGGAGGATGATCGCTTTGATGATTAGGACCTTCCCCTCTATTGTCAGTTTTCTTAGTGTCCAAAAACCATGTCTTTGCTTAACTTTTCTTGTCACATCGTCCCAGCTGGTCTCGCCTCCTCCATTTGCATTGAGTTTTATCCCTAGAATTTTCTGTTCTGTCTTTAACACCGTCCGTGGGAGTCCTGCCTTTTCTGTCTCTGTCCACGGTCCATAAAACTTCGCTTGTGACTTTTCTCTATTGAGCCTTGACCCAGACGCCCTCCCAAACAGGTCAGTCAAGTCAAGGGCTCTTCTAACGGATAAGAGTTCAGTACATAAAATATTAAACATCCATGTACAAAACACACTTAGTAATTTTTCCCCCACTTCCTGGGATATTGATCCCTTTGACAAATCTGTCTTTTCTTAAAATTTGTGCCAAAGGTTCAAAGCAAAGAACATAGAGAAGAGGAGACAAAGGGCAACCTTGACGTACACCGCAGTTGATCTCGACTGTTTCCGATAAATTCCCGTTAATCATGAATTTGCTGTAGATGTCTCGATATAGCAGTCCCACCCACTTGATGTATTTTTGGGGAAAACCACATTTTTGCAGTACCCTGAAGAGGTATTGGTGCGAGACTCAATCAAAGGCTTTCTCAATGTCTAGGTTTAGGACCACTAGTCGCATGTTTCTGTCTCTCGCATAACAGATGGTGTCACGGATCAGCATGAGACTGTCGCTGATCTTCCTTCCCACGATGGCAAAGGATTGGTCCGGATCGACCAAGTCTCCTAAGACTACAGACATACGTGTTGCTAAAAGCTTGCTAAAGAGTTTACAGTCCACATTTAAAAGCGTTATGGGTCGCCAGTTTTTTAAGTCAGTTTTGTCCCCTTTTTTGTGCAATAGAGTCACTATCCCTGGAAAATTCGTTAAAAACAGTAATCAGATCCGGTGCTAAAATATCCCAAAAAGTCCAATAAAATTCGAGGCTGAGCCCGTCCTCCCTGGGTGATTTGCCTTTTTTAAAAGTCTTTATGCAATCATTCAGTTGGTCTTGGGTAAAGTCCGATGCTAAAAAGGGGTCTTGACGCACTGATCTTGAGATATGATCTAATACTTGCCCCATTCCATTCTCATGTGTTTCTTTCCTTTCATATTATTTTTTGTTGTATTCTTCGACTAATTTGGGTTATTTCACTACTTTCCTTTGTTATTATCCTGTTTTCGTTTTGGAGTTTAAAAAGACCCTCACTTTTGCTCATAATTAAAAAAAAAAAATAGCGCGTACATTTTTCCCCTTCTTCTATTTCTCTTTCTTTGCTTCTTATTATGATGCCTTTGCTCTTTATTTCCGCCAAAGCGTTTAGTTTGATCTCTCTGATTTCATCATTAAAGTCCATCCCCTTTTCTGTTAGGGTAAAATAGCGTTGGATTCTTCTTTGTAGTCCCGACGTGCGTTTCATCTCTTTAAGTTTCTTGTTTTTCCCTGCATTTTTTAAAAAAAAAAATCTGCGTTTGTTTCTTTGTCATCCCCCACAATTGTGCTCATAAATCATACGAGTCTTGAAGGGTCTGCCAGTCCTTGTACCGCTCCCTGTATTGTGCGGCTAAGGCCTCATCCTCCAGCAGGGAGCAGTTCAACTTCCACAGACCCCTCCCAACAGTCATACCTGAAGGAAATGAGAGAGAGCAGGACAGTAGCAAGTGATCTGAAAAAAAGACAGGAATTAATCTGGCATCACTCAGTGTTAAACCCCTTGTAAATATGTAGTCTATTCGAGAGGCTCTGGCATTGTCACTACTGAACCAGGTGAAGCCCTCCTGTCCTGGATGTATGGTTTTGAAACAGTCTTCCAGTTTAAATGTCCGGCACACGTCCTGCAATAAAATTGATGTTTTATCTACTTTAAACTCCTTGTCGGTCCCCTTTCTATCCTTTCTACTTATCATGCAATTAAAATCTCCTCCCACGATTAGTGGTTGATGGCCTAGCATATGCGACTGGATGTCCTTTTAAGAGTTCGTACCTGAGTTGTTTGTCAGGATGTCCGTATATGTTAATGAGGTTAAAATCGTTCCCTATATAGGAAAGTCTTGCTAAAATTGCGCGTCCGTCTCTCATCACAGTACTCCCCCTTATGATGAGATGAGGGTTGTTTATTAAAATGGCCACCCCATCGTTACGGTTTTCATTTGAGCCACTCCATAATGAAGGATATGGCCAAATCTCTTCCCACTGTTTATAATTTTTAAAAAAAGGAGATGCAGCATTCTTGTCGTAAAAACACATCCGTTCTGATGGTTTTTAAAAACGATTAAACGCTGTGAGCTTTAACCTTTGATCTCACACTTCTCACATTGATAGTAGAGAAGGTAATGTTCATAAGTGTTGTTAAAGTATATAAACTACTTAGACGAAACCGGGGGATCCTAGTCCATTCTCTGGTGGTCATTGAAAGTGTCACCTGTGTCGGACCACTTAAAAATGGTACCTCATTTGGAGACTCACCGGGGAAAACTCTGGAATCCTCTGATTCTCTGTCTGTGGTTTCAGGTATTCCCCTTTTTTCTGGGTTAGGGGGTGGGCCAGAGGACCTATCGGGGGGTCTCTTACTTACCTGCCCACAAGGGATCAGATTTTTTCCCTCCCCAACTTCCTCCGGCTCAACTTCATACAGTTCCCTTGTGGGCGTTTTCATTGGCAATTGGCTTTCCTCTAAATCTCTTATCTTTGTTTCCGGTGTTTTCACCACCCCCAATTTTGTCCTATTTTTACCCCTCTTTCCAGTGGCCGTATGGGTTTTGGGAGAGTCATTCGCCTTTTCGATTTGTTTGTCTTCTTCAAATTCCGATAGTGGCGTAGAAAACAATTTTGATATTTTGAACTCTCTTCCAGGCCCTTCCTTATTAATATGTGTTTTGGGAGGGGGAGGGACAGTTGCCTTTTCTATTTTTTTTTCTTGTCTAAATTCAGGTATTGTATGACAATTCAAATTTGAATTTTTTGCCTCTCCTCTAGGTCCTTCCTGACTCAAATTTGATTCTTTGGCCTCTCCTCCAGGTCCTTCCCGACAAGGGGTTTTGGGAGGGACATCTGTATTTTCAATTTGTTTGTCTTGTCTATTTTCTTTGTACATTTCTTGTTCATTTTCATTGGGTATTTCCAAAACTTTAATCATTTATTGTTCATTTTCATTGGGTATTTCCATAACTTTATTCATTTCATTGTCTTTTTTTTCTTTATTCATTTCATTGTCTATGTTGTCTTTAATCATTTCATTGTCCTTATTGTCTTTGTTAACTGCCTTCCTAGCTTTCAACTTGTTAGCAAACGATTTCGGGCAGTTCCTATAGAGGTGGTTCGTTTCCCCACAGAGGTTGCATTTTCTGCTATTGGTACACTCCTCAAAAGAATGTCCAATTGTCCTGCACTTTCCACAAAAAAATCGATCACATACCTCAGCCGGATGCCCATGCTCACCACATTTGCGACAGAGTTTTGGTTGTCCTTGATAGTGGATAAAGCCACTGTTTTCCCCGAGGACTATCATCGACAGGAGGTGTTTCAGTCCCTGAAAGCCCTGGGGGTCTTGCCATTGTTGAATGGGTATCTTCCAGGCACAATTCCAAATGCCGTTCTCATCCCTCACCTTCATTGCTGTGGTGTCGTGTAATACACTCCCCTTCCTGCGGTGTTGCTGTATATTAATGTGCAGCCTTGAACTTGTGCTTGAGAACTGCAGAGGAAGAAGTTAAGTAAACAGTCTATGAACCGTACAGTCCGTGCCTTTCTTGAGTCTCCTACAATCCTACTACATACACAACATATTGGTGACGAGGATGACTTGTATCGAAATCTCACAACCCCCTGCTTTGCTTGAAACCCCGGGTGAGCCTACGATGTTGTACACCACGTGGATTCAGATGTTCGAAAATTACCTGCCAGCATTGACTGCAAACGATATGCCGGACAAACGAAAACGCGCACTACTGCTGCACTGTTTAGGCACAGAAGGGCAGAGAATTTTTCTTTCCCTTCCCGACACTGGCACTTCTTACAAATCCGCCTGTGATGCGCTAAAAACTTTCTTTGTACCAAAGATGAATGTCGTGGCTGAGCGGAGCACGTTCCGCCAGCGTGCTCAGAGACCGGGCGAGACCACTGCTCAGTTCATTGCCGCATTGAAATGAAATGAAATGATCCGCATTTATATAACTAATTGAGGGACTTAGTTACTAACTGTGACTTTGGCACGTTTGCTGATGATATGATTAGGGATCAATTCATTGAGAAGATGTCCTCTTCGAGGATCAGAGAACGCTTGCTGTTGGAAACGGACTTAAAACTTGACAAAGCGATCACTATTGCTACACAAATCGAATCCGCTATGGCAGAAGCGAAGGTTATTGCTCCTGTGCACGTGCCCGACGCCCCTGTGAAACTCGTGCAACCGAGGGATAAAAGGAATCAGAGCAGCACACATACACAGCGCTCTTCTCAACACAAAACCTGCTACCGTTGTGGCTCCAACTCTCATCTAGCAAATGACCCCAAGTGCCCTGCTAAAAATGCAACCAATGTGGAAAAATGGGACATTTTGGTTAAGTGTGCCGCAGCGCAATTCCTACTCGATCAGTGAGAGAAGTTACTGTCCCAGACCATACTGTGTGTCATGTAGCCCCTACAGCTGCAGTGCAGGACAAAGACTAGGAACCTTCCCGTGGTGTCCTGCAAAGGGCTCTCTCCCGGGGGAGCCTTACGAATCCAACTCAATCCACCAAGACTCGCTCTGTCTATCTTTCTTGGTCCTCTCTCCTTCTTTGTCTCTCCTTTTCTCTCTTCCCCCTTTACACTCTGGTCTCTCATTTTCTCTATCTCTCTTTCCTACTCTCTCCCCACCGATCTCTCTCTTTTCCCCCTTTTAGCGTTTTACTCTGTCTGTCTTTCTCTCTTTCTATCTGTCCCTCTCTTTCTCTCTCTCTTCTACTCTCCTCTCAATGTTCTTCTTAGGGCGGGCGACTTTGAGAGCAACCCTGGCCCCCAGTCCAAATGCCAGTGGTGCTTTCGAACCATCCGCTGCGACCACACCCCAATCACCTGTACTACCTGCCCACGGGACTTCCATAAATCATGCACCGGCCTGCCCGAACGTACTAAGGACTTCAGAGGCTTCGTATGCTTGGTTTGCTTGAGTCACACCCCGTCAGGCCTGGCGGCACAGGACAGTTGCAGCCCCCTCTCTTTCGGAGAACTACGGAGCCTCCCACGAGCAAGTCTAGCGCTACTAAGGATTACCTTAGGCGCCTTGAGTGTCTCAACAACAACAACAACAACAGCTGCAGTCTCAAAGCGCCTTACGTGTACAGTTGCTCTCCATGCGAATGATGAACAGTCACTTACTACTGACCTGCTTGTGGACACTGGCTCAGCAGTCTCAATTCTGCCAGAGAGAATTTACAGATATTCATTCATGCACGTGCTTCTCTCAAAGCCTACTGTACGCCCGGTGACCTACATGAAGAAGCCAATTCCAGTGTTGGGCTGTCTTCAACTTACTGCTACATACTGCAACCAGAGTCCACATACTGACTTCTACATAGTTCCTGACGGTACTCCACTACTGGGAATGGACCTGTTCACTGCACTTCGCCTTCACATACAAGATGGGCAGATTGCAACACCTGCCGCATCGGAGATGAGTCACACTGTCAACACTACAAATGGTTTAGGCGTTGCTACAGGTTTTATACATAAAGTTAAAGTGCGTGCTGACGTGCCTCCAGTCCAGCAAAAGCCATGCAGACTCCCATATGCCGTGCGTGACAAAGTGTCGGAGGAGCTGCCGAAACTGGAAACTGATGGCATCATCGAGAGAGTGGACGCGTCTGCCTGGGTGTCGCCTCTGGTGGTCGTGAGCAAGAAAACAGGTGGCCTTCGTGTGTGTGTGGACTTACGTGAACCAAACAAGGCTCTGGTGATCGACAGTCACCCGCTGCCACACATTGAGGAGGTGTTCACTGAGCTCCGTGGTGCTACAATGTTTTTCACGATTGACCTACCAAAATGCATACCACCAAGTGCAGCTACATCCAAGCAGCAGGGATCTTACAGCGTTTATAACGCACGATGGACTGTTTAGTTTTACACGAGTGCCTTTCGGCCTGGCCTCAGCACCCAGTGCCTTTCAACGCATGATGTCTCAGATCCTGGCTGGTCAAAAGGGTGTGCAGTGCTATTTGGACGACATCATTGTCAGTGGGGAGACGCCTGAAATACATGACGCCAGATTGAACGCCGTCCTCAATCGTTTACAGGAAAGTGGGCTGAAGTTCAATGCTGCAAAATGCCACTTCAGAAAAACAGAGTTGTCCTTCCTTGGGCATCTCATCTCTGCCTCTGGTCTACATCCAGATCCTGGCCATATACGGGCTGTGGTTGAAGCTCCCCCTCCACACGACACTCAATCCCTGCGATCTTTCCTAGGCCTGACTGCGTGGTACTCAAGTTCATCCCCAACTACGCCACGCTTGTGGAACCTCTCCGTGCTCTACTCAGACAGTCTGCTACATTCCACTGGTCTGAAGAGGCGCAAGCGAACTTTTCCAAAGTGAAGGAGATCATCACTACTAGCTCTGCACTCGCCTTGTTCGACCCTTCCCTGCCAACAGTCGTGACAACAGATGCGTCAGACTATGGCATCTGTGCTGCGTTGACACAAATGAAAGGTGACACAGAACAGACCATTGCATTTGCTTCCAGGACGCTGACTGCATGCGAGCGAAATTACTCAACAGATGAAAAAGAGGCTTTGGCATGCGTCTGGGCGACTGAAAAGTGGCATACTTATCTCTGGGGCCGTCACTTCACTTTACGGACTGATCATAGCCCTTTGACCATTCTATTCACAACCAAAGGCCTTGGACGTGCAGGCATGAGAATAGCTCGCTGGCCTGCTCGCCTGCTGTGTTTTAACTACACAATCGAATACAAACCGGGACATGAGAATGTTACTGCAGATTGCTCGTCACATTTGCCTCTCCCCATCACAGACAACCATGAGGAGATGGAGTTGGAGATGGTGGCTGCTGTGTCTCCTGATTTTGCTGCAGTCACTGCTGATGAGCTCTCCAGTGTGTGTGAGGAATGTCTGGTGCTACAGAAGGTGCGACACTACATGCAGAAGGGATGGCCTCGTACTGCAAAAGGCCTTGACCCCCCTCATCATGTCATACTTCCGTGTGCAAAATGAGCTTGCCGTGCAGAACAGTGTCATTGTGCGTGGCACTCAACGTGTTGTGATACCACAACAGCTACAGGAAAAAATGATCCAACTTGCTCACGCTACACACCAAGGGATCGTTCGCACAAAACACAGACTAAGAGACTTGTACTGGTGGCCTGGAATGGATTCTCAGGTTGAGCTCGCCATCAAATCATGCACCACCTGCTTGCAGCATGACAAAACCGCTACCACACGTACAGCTCCGTTACAGCCTGTGCCTATCCCAACTGCTGCCTGAGAAAAAGTTGCTGTGGACATTGTTGGTTCTATTCACTCTGCGCCTGCTGATTGCCGCTTCGCCATTACCCTTATTGACTATTACAGCCGATGGCCTGAGATTGCCTTCTGCTCAAATGTTACTTCTGCCTCTGTTATGACTTTTCTTTCCACTGTGTTTAGCAGAGAAGGTAATCCATAGGAAATTATTACTGACAATGGCCCTCAGTTCGTGTCGACCGAGTTTGAAGCATTCCTTAGTGACAGGAACATCACACACCGTCGCAGCTCTGTGTACTACCCACAGGCCAACGTTGAAATTGAGCGTTTCAACAGAGTCTTCAAGGACTGTCTACAAACAGCCAACATGGAAGGTAAACCACTGAAAGCTTTCTTCACTGAGTTTTTACACACTTACAGAGCCACACCACAACTGTTGCATGGTAGACCACTGAATACAAAGCTTCACATCACAGGTCTTCACTCCATGCGCCCCACTGCTGACAAAAGTAACATGCTACAAAACATACAAAACAAACAACAGAAGTCAAAACAATACACTGACAAACGTCGGGGTGCAAAATCACCCAGATTCCAGATTGGCTCTGCGGTTCGCATCCGCAAACCTGAAATCATTGCCAAAGGACACTCAAAGTTCACCAAGCCACTGACAGTGGTAGCCCGAAAGGGTCCAGCCACTTATCTGCTGTCTGATGGAAAGGTGTGGAATGCTTTCCACCTTGCCCATTCTTCCACCTGTGCTGCTGCTTCAGCGCCACAGCCTGCTGATGCTGATGCTTGTCTCCTGCCAAGCAACCAAGGTGCTGAGCCACCTGAACCTGAAACTGTGCCCTCACCACATCGCTCTCCGAGTGCACCGAGAATACGACATGCTCCTGCATGGCTTCAAGATTACGTGACTTTAAGAAAAAAAAAAAAAAGATACAGAAAAGATGTGGTGATGTTCCCCCCCCCCCCCAAAAAAAAGACACGATGAATTGTCGTTGTTTTAAAAATTGTCATGTTTGTTTATGATGTGATCCTCATACAGTCTACTTACGTTTACAAGGTTTACACACTTTTTGCTTACCGATATTGACAGTATGGTTCCTTACAATATTGCTTAACTTTGATAAGTATTTACCTCTAATCTGGTAATGAATATTGAAATGCATGTTTTCTATAAGCTCATACTTACCGAAGAGTTATTGCTTATTTCAGATTAATGCTACTGTTTGTGTCCTATTCTAACAAAAGGGGAATATGTGGTGTCGTGTAATACACTCCCCTTCCTGCGGTGTCGCTGTATACTAATGTGCAGCCTTGAACTTGTGCTTGAGAACTGCCGAGGAAGAAGTTAAGTAAACAGTCTATGAACCGTACAGTCCGTGCCTGTCTTGAATCTCCTACAATCCTACTACAATCCTACTACATACACAACAATAGCCTGGCCTTTTATCGAGCAGTATCTACTCAACCAATAACAGATGTCATCAGCATTCACCACTTCATTAAACATTCTGACAATGACTGTCTTGCTAGCATTATCAGTCAGCTTCTACACCGTAAATCCAGAAAACTGGGGCCTCACCCCCTCAAAGCGATCCCAAAACTTTTGCAAAAGAGCTGCCGTTACAAAACTTACATCAAAGCCCTTGCTAAAAGGCAAGTTTGTAATGCAATTTATCTCCTCTGGTTTAAACTTCAGAAAATTTGCACAGTCCTAACAGCAAATAAACAATCCAAAAATCACAGCACACTGTCCTACCTTTGTGGTTTTATCGACACTTTTATGTTTTCTTAACTTACGACCCTAATGGTTAAGGTGTCGACCCACCCACACACACACACCACAAAATGAAATAGATTTTACAATACATAAACAAATCAAGAAATAATCCCTATATAATATTATATTACTATTTTACTAATACAGTATTTGAACATTATAATAAATCCAACATAATTCGTTCTGAGTGATGAAACCATCTCTGCATTAGAACATGATAGAACAAATATGCGCTACTGAAGAACATCAAGTAATTAAAATATCCCCAGAAAAGCAAAACTCATGAGTTAAAAGAAAAATGTTTTGAAGAAAAACAGTTGTCAAAAAACAAAATTACACGTTTTGAATTGTGAGACACAAACTTGGGCAAATATCCCATCCTGAAAGACAAAACTTTGGGGACAATAATTTTGAAAGGAACATCTCGCGAGACTACGACGGTTTTTGGATTTGAAAATAGGCGGCAGTGTTGTTTTCCCGAGCAACTCAGAAGGATAATTCCATTGAGGTAAAGTAACAAAATTAAACAAAAATCCAAATTCTTTATGTTTGTTATTATTATTTTTTGTTCATAAATTGTAGTCTGCGTTAATGTCCCTCCCCTCAGACAACCTTTGTTGTTTCCTCCCCTCTCTGGGGAATGGCTAAATTACATTTGCTAACGATACACTCGAGAAACAAACCAATGACAACAAAACTCAGGGGGTGGGGGTTATAAAATACCCATGCGTGTCGACAGCCTTTTTTTTTAAATGACGATTGCACTTTTGATATTCTTGTTTTTCAAAGGAGAAACATGGCAGTGGACAACGAAACGGACGTTAAGGCAGCTTTTAACTGCGCCCAGAAGGGCCACAGCAACAAAGCCAGGCTGGTGGCGAGCCTGAAGAATAATTACGATAAGGTGAGCGGTGGCACTAGCGCAGCATTTGTTCTTGATATCTAATCGATTTACCATTAAAGGAGTCACCAGGCTTTTTGAAGCTGAGAACTACTTTTTGTGACTGGTTAGTGCAAAGGGCTACCACTTTGATATGCATTTTAAAAATATTGTTAATTACAAAGGTAAAAAGTTTATAATTTCTCACTACGTCTTCCACAAAGTAACTGAGTTAGTAACTAAATTACTCTATAGTAAAAGTAACTACTTATCAGGGAAATAAACTGATTCAATGACTTTAAAAAGAAGTTGTATGTCAAAGAATGTAAATGTTCGAATCAAATACGAAACCCCTCGGTGACGTCTTTGACCAGAGTTTACTTGTAGAGATGGGAAATCCGACTAGTCGGTTCTGTCGGGTCCCAAACGGCTCTTCAGGTTGTTGTTGTTGCTAAAATCCCTACATTAACAATTATGTAACAATATGCTAGCACCAAAAAAAACTTCAAATGGGGGGAAAAAAAGACAACAAAAATGGAAAATGGCAAAAGGGAACACATATTTCCGTAAACACATTAAAGACCAAAGGAAATATTATTAAAATATACATCTACAAAGAAAATTAAAAAATATTACAACCTTTTTATGCTCAACAAATTTAAAGTCAACAACACAAAATCGCCCCCAAATGCATATTGACCAATCATAAGAAAAAAGGGCATCTCAAAGGAAACTAGCTGTTAATTTGTGTAGAGCTGGCTCATAGATATGTTTTGGACGACACAAGTCGGTTGCTGCACCCATGTCATTAGCCTTTTCTCTCGGCGCTAGTGAATACTATATTTGTAATCACTATCTAACGTAAACAACTCTGAGAGTGGAAGTCCACACCGCTGAATACAGCGTCAGGTTTGTGAGGGAACGCATTCGTTGGCGTTCAGAAGCCAAAGTAACGCACCACTTTTGACCAACAGTAACAGTTATGGCGTAGTAACAGTAACAGCTTTGTAATGGCAGAAAAAAATAATAAGTGAGGTTACCCTGTTACTGAAAAGATAGATAGATAGATACTTTATTCATTCCCATAGGGAAATTCACACTTCCAGCAGTATCCTTCTGTTAAAAAATAAAATAAAAGGGATACAATACAAAAATACCAGACATAACATGTTAATGAAAAGCATTTGAATAGTGTTATGAAAAATACACACTGTAATAAAAATAGGGTAATATGCAAATGTGGGATTGGGGTTTAATTTGGGCTTTTACTCCCCCGGGTGGAGTTAGAGAGCCTTATAGCATGAGAGAGAAATGAGCTCCTCAGTCTGTCTGTGGAACAAGAATGTGACAGCAGTCTGTCGCTGGAGCTGCTCTTCTGTCTGGAGATGATGCTGTGTAGTGGATGTAATGAATTGTCTATGATTGACTGCAGCTTGTTCAGTGCCCGTCTCTCAGCTACAGTTTTCAGGCTGTCCAGTTTTGTGCCCACAACAGAGCCCGCTTTCCTCACCAGTTTATTAAGACGAGAGGCATCCTTCTTCTTAGCGCTGTCGCCCCAACACACTGCCGCAAAGAAGAGGGCGCTTGCCACAACAGCTTCATAGAACATTTGCAGGAGCTTTTTGCAGATGTTGAAGGACGCCAGCCCTCTGAGAAAGTACAGTCGTCTTTGTCCTTTCCTGCACAGAGCTTCTGTGTTGGCATTCCAGTCCAGTTTATTGTTCAGCTTCACACGCAGGACAAACTCACACATTCTCCTTTGATAGTTACAGGTTCCGGGTGAGGTCTATTCCTCCTGAAGTCCACCACCATCTCCATGGTCTTGGTGGTGTGCAGGTGGTTAGCGACGAAAACACTGGAGATAGAAGCAAACAATAAAAACAAAAAATCACAAAAAGAGCGAAATAACACTGAGCTGCTGGAAAGGCTGCCACTTGCAATGGCGCCAACTACCTCAACGGCGTTATTTACAACTTATTCCCAACACTGGTTATAACTATGTTGTTACTATGTCATTACCAGGTTGTAATTATTAGAATGGTTAAAATAGGCTAAAGCGAAGATCGGCCCATAGGTTTTGAAGCTGAACCCAGTCCGGACTGACGAATTAACTTGATTTGAGGGACCTCCCCGAAGCAAACCCAAATTTTCATTTTTTATTTGTAAGCAATCGGCTGGGGGGATTTTGGCTGAAATGCAGCGCCAATGTGCAGCTTTGGGTTTACTCCGCTCGGTCCCCTCAGTTCAAGTGTGCTCTTTGGGGCTACAGTACATGCGGCGCAGAGGTGCAGCGCCAAAGTGTCTTACTCAAGTAAAAGTACAGTTACTTTAGAATAATACCACTTAAGTAGAAGTAAAAGGTAGTCATCCAAAGAATTACTTGAATAAAAGTGCATGTTGTGGAGATCCTCCACGGAAAAAAAACAGTGAGGGAGAAGCCCGGTCTAGAACATGGAACTCGTGCGTTTATATTCACACAGATAAAATGAGAACTGTAGTGTGTATGAACGGGAGTCTGAGGCGGAGTAGTAAATGTTGGAGCAAACTGGGGCTTTATTGACAGCTCTTCAAAGCAGAGCACATCAACAACAGCACGTTGCTATCCTTTAACCAGAAGAAGGGACAGAAGAACCTGTTCCACTGAAACTCTCTACTCAACAACAGTGTTCCGTGGGGGAATTATGTAACCCATTACAGAATAATAATATACCATACATACCACTTTTTTCAGAATATCTGACAATGTTTGAGGTTTCACAAGAAAATAAGCTGCGATATCTTTCTTCTTCATGCCAGTGTGATCGTTACAGTATTGTATGATCTTTCATTTTTCTGCACACAGGTCCTCTCTACTCCACGTAGACACTGACGCCATGATGTGGCTCTTGGCGTATACTCTCCTTGCATTTCTGCATTTGCATTTTTTTTTTTTATATAGCGCTTCAGCACACTTGAACTGAGGAGACCGAGCTGAGTAAACCCAAAGCTGCACATTGGCGCTGCATTTCAGCCAAAATCCCCCCAGCCGATTGCTTACAAATAAAAAATGAAAATTTGGGTTTGCTTCGGGGAGGTCCCTCAAATCAAGTTAATTCGTCAGTCTGGACTGGGCTCAGTGTTGTTTTGCACTAATAGATCACAACTTGAATCGAAGCACAACGGGATGGAGTCAGTCATTGATAACCATTTAAGACATTCCACAAAGACAAATGCATAGTGAATTTTTTTTTTATTTGGAAAAAAAGATAGCATACACTTCTAGGAATTTGCGTCATCCAGCCTCTTCATGTCGACTTGAAATACGACCCTTGATAAGACATGGCAAAATGCCTAGGAATTGAAGATCCGGGTTATAAAATCTGGAATATGAATAGATTTGTCGTAATAAATACATAAGAAATCATCCAGACCAAACTTTTTATCCAGATTTCGTGAAGAGTTTTGCTGTCAAAGCAGACCATTTTTATAATAAAGTATTTTTTGAGAGAAGGCCAAACCATATATTTTAAAACAAAATTCAACAAAAACGCGAAACCTGCTCTCCAGACAAAAGCTAATTCTAAAGTGCTGTCACGGTTGCCATGGCACCCAATTGCCCCCCAGTCCAGTCAGCCCCTTTTGTCGGTCCGTCTGTGAATCTCCGTTTTTACAAGGCAAGCCCTTTTTCACTTGTCCTGTGTTTTTGCCCTTTTTTTCTCCCGCCACGATTTGTTTGATTTCGAATAAAAAATGAATATTTTATAAAATAATATGATCTATAAAGATAAATAAAGTGTGGTTTTACTTACTTTTTTACTTGCGCTTCAAGAGGTCCTCCTCTGTGGTAAAAGGTGGCCGAAAAAAAGCGTTCCGACCATTTTGTCAAACGCATCAAGCTTTCTTATTCCACTTTCGTTTCAAAGGAAATGGCTCGCCTCTTCCTTACACTTTACACCACCCATATTGAATGGATGCACGAGATATTAAACATATAAACATCAAAGTTCTGAGCGCGCTGGAGAGTCGGTACACATAGCACTGTATGTTTACATACAAACTAGGACGAGGAAGCGGACTTTTCTTACCTCTGGATGCTGGGTGCCAATACAAAATCTAACTTACAGCAATGTCCGGATATTTTTCGACATCCCCCAAAAAATGTTCGTAACTCAAATGTTCCTAAGTAAGGGAGCCTCTGTATTCGGATTACAAGGGCTAAGCGGGAGAGACATCATTAAGCAAACAGATTTTTTTGTATCCCAGTTTTTTTAAATGTATTGAAACAAACGTCACATTAAAAATGAACTAATCACCTGAAAAGAAAAAAAGGAGGATGGGTTGAAGCCTAATGCTTACAAGAGACCCGTCCCCAGAATGACTTAAGACAGTTCTTCTATCAATCAGTTAAACTCATTATCATGTATAAAACATTTTTAAGTTGATTGTTAGTCAATTTAAATGATTGATTTACATTTAAACAATTTAAATGATTAGATGATTAAATAATGATGGTTTAAATCATGATACACATTTTAGTTTCAGAGTGTTTTTCAACGCTCTTATCCATACTCTTAGTAACAATACAGTGTGTAAAACTTGAGATAAGATGGATAGATAGATAGATACTTCATTCATCCCCGTAGGGAAATTCACACTTCCAGCAGTCTACCCTGTTGTTTATTAACAGATTAACATGATGCCCCAGGGGTGCTTGTAGCGGAGTGGATGACGTCACACGCCAGTCCAAAAGTTCGACATCCCTGCGGCAGATGGAAATCTTTTTCTTTGTGTCCAGGGATACACCACCTCGTGTTAGCGAGTCCGTCTCCTCTCCGATTCCCTTGGCTTTCGTGTCTCTGTACAGCGACGCTGAAGCCGGAATAGCTCCGGGTAGCTCCAGGTGGCTACATGTTACCGTCCGGGGTGCTAAACGTGTGCCACGTTTCCGCAAAACACAGCAACTGCGCTCCCTGTGCGCTTCGATGTTTTCCACCAGCACTCGTTGGTCTTATTTGGTAGTGAGTTCACATTTACCATGATTACGAATGGTACAGAAGACTTATAACGCAGCTAGCCGCTTAGCTAGTTCTGGCTCTTCTTCCATCATAGGCCCCCTCATCACGCCGGCACGAGAATTCTTCAGGGCAGGGAGTTGATTCCTCGAATAAGCGCATTTTTGTGCGCTAAAACCCATTTCCATAGGATAGAAAGTCATCCAAAGTGTAGTTGTTAAACGGGAAGAAAAACACCGAAGATAGGAGCAGACAATAAAACAATAAATCACAAAAAGTGAGAGATAACAGGACAGCTGCTGGAAAAGGCAGCCGCTCTGGCGGCGCTGCTCTGATCGCCGATAAATTGGCTTTCATGTAATATTGTAATGGCATTAGAATGGGACTTCGATGGGATTGGAGCAGTCCTGTCACAAATCCTTTTATTCATACAAATCTACTAACTAAGTACCATGCTTGTTTCCTCCGCGCTTGAAAACTGAGTGCCATTGTTGTTCAAGATGTTTTCAAAAAGTGCTCATATGTGGCCACCCAGAAGCATAGATTTACACTAGACATAGATCGATACACTTGTGGTATTCTTACTGTGAAGACAAATAATAGAGCAGGAATGTCCCAGTAAATCAACCTATACGCTTGAAGCTCTTTTAGCGGGTAAGCTAGAACTTGTCTCATTCTTCTCTTTACTCAAGTCCCACAGTTCTTTGTGGCATATCCTGGATGAGTGAAACTGAGACGTATGAGTAATAGAAAAATGAAAGGTCTAATCCAACCATTGCAAACTGAAGACTCCCTGTTGGACTATGGCCTTAATTCGATTATTGACCGTGTTTATATGGCTTTCACAGTTCATGTTCAAGGATCCCTTAACCGCATGGGTTGTCGGGGCACCTATGAGGATGCAACTCTGGACAGCCACTGTTACCTGTCCCTGGCCTGTTCTTGGGTCATGGCAAAGTTGGCACCAGTCCGTTCCTTAATGTTGTCAACTCAGTTCTTTTTCTGTCTTTCTTTCCTCTTGCCCCCTTGGACTTTACCCCGGAGAATGATCTAGGTTAGTCCTGATGATTGTGTGACGTGACCATACCACTGAAGTTTCCGTCTGCGCACAGTTGACAACAGTTCTTCTTAGGGTCCAATGTGCCCTCTGATGGTGTTGTGCACCTTTTCGTCCGACATGTGGTCTAAGTAGCTGAGTTTCTGGTTGCTTTGCATCTCCATGGCCTGGATTTTCTTTTCCAGTTTTGCTGTGAGAGTCCATGTCTCGCAAACATAGAGAAAGATAGAAGTAACCAGCGCTTGCATGAGTCTGATCTTTAATTTCACTGCTATGTTCTTGTCCCTCCAGATGGATTCAAGTCTGGCAGGTGCGACTGTTGTTTCAACTTTACAGAATCAAAATACTGTCAGTATTCGGTTTCCAATCTTTTACTGGATGCATGTAAATGTGCCCAATGATTTCCCATGCCAGTTAGAAATCAAATGTCCTAGGAAATTGAGTGACCCATTATTAGTGAGGTATTTTCCAAATGGGTTAGTGGGCTACTCGGGTATTCCGACATTGTGCCCCATGCACTAATATCTTGTCTCTTTTTTGTATTCCCTAGCTGGAGGATAAAACTTTGTTCCATGAGGAGTTTGTCAGCTATCTAAAACATGCCATGATCGTTTACAAACGTGAGCCGGCGGTGGAGAATGTGATCGAATTTGCAGTTCGATTTGCTTTGAGTTTCCAAACGCCAACTAAGGATGACGAAGAGGAAAAGGAAGAAGATAAGGATGATGATCACCCGTTTTTGAGTTTCCTTTTCAACTTCTTGCTGGAGGTATGCTTATACCAGCGTTTTTTGAATAGGAATCGACCGATATAGGTTTTTCAGGTCTGATGCCGTTTATTAGTATCAAGAGCAGGCCAATAACCGAAATTTGGAGCCGCTATTCAATTGCTGTAAAGCCTTAAAAAATTGGCATCAGAATTTTTTATTAAACGCAAAAAGAGACGTTTAAAAAAAAATTTCAAATAAAACTTTCATAGCTCTGTGAAACCTTTTACAGTAATTACATTAGAATTTCAACACAACTAACATGACTATTCTTTCACTTAAACAAAGAAGAAGTAAAATTAGGCTTAGCAGTAACTCGTATAAGCCAAGTCCTGTTTATTTGCTCAAGCCTTAATCACACGGAGTTCTGAAAGGGCTGCACAGACTATTATTACACCATCCCCTCATCTGAAACCTACATGAGGGCAAGGAAAAACTTCAGCTTGAGGAAAATGAAAAAACTTTGAGAAGGGGACCGCACATTAGGTATTTTCCCTTCCAGGATGACCAATAATGCAATAATAAATAATACACAGATTGTCTACATGAAAATACTGGTCATTCATAAGCTATAAAATAGAAGTGTGTTTTAAGCCTATATTTAAACAGTTTCACTGAGATTGCAGATCGAATCTCAGGGGGCAGAGCTGAAGGTACGTAAAACTTAAATAGCTCTTTTGAAACGTTTTACAGGAAATAAATTACAATTCAACATCACTAACATTAACAATATTTCACTCTCACTTTTTGTTCCTGCTTTAGTGGCTTCGGCCCCGGTGGTTTATCCAATTAGAAGGTGCGGGGTCGGTAGCGAGGATAGAGCAGGAGGGTAGGGGATAAGTAGGAGCAAGAGAGAGAGTCTCTGCTGCATAAGACTTAATAATCTGTTAATTACACGGATAAAAATGCAGACATTGATTTCTGTCAAATTGTCAAATATCAGTGCGGATAATTGACCTGCCCGGTTATCGGTCAACCTATATTTTGGATTCTTGTTGGTTATAGTTTGACAGCTCTCTGGTGTCCATCTTCTCAGTCGCATAAGGCGAACAGCCATGCGGTGCGCTTCCGCGTGTGCCAGCTCATCAATAAGCTACTGGGCAGCATGGCGGAGAACGCTCAAATCGACGATGACCTCTTCGATCGCATCCATCAAGCCATGCTGGTCCGCGTAACCGACAAGTTCCCTAATGTTCGTATCCAAGCCGCCTTGGCCATGACCCGACTTCAGCAGCCCAGCGATCCTGAATGTCCCACCATCAATGGTGTGTATTGTGTCGCAATGTTTGAGGAGATAAAGTGGTTTATTAAGAAATGAAGTCACATCTGTGTACCATAAAGTGTTCATTTTACCTCTGAAAAGCAATGGGTCCCGGGGACTCGCGTGCTCAAAAATCTATGGGTCCCAACAGAGATCTATGGGTCCCCAAAATTTAGTGTTATCGAGGTTGAAATTGTAAATTGGCGACAAATATTTAATATAAATCAATCCAAATTCATTAAGTTTTAATCATCACAGTTTATTGGTAATACAAATCAGTTATCACATCAAGATTTTTCAGTTCGTATATTCTTCGTGGTTTGCTGTCCCGCCAAAGTTGTAATGCCTTCTCAAGGTCCAATCCATTATCATCCTCCTCATAGCGTAACCAGGAATATAATTTAGTCCATTTTGGCTGAAAAGTCCTTTTCTTGCTAGGAGTATTCTTTTGTTTTTCTTTCGTCGAATCGTTTGCTTCAACACGTGTGTTTTCCTTCCCTCCGCCATCTTCCGAAGAATTTCTCCGCCGTTTTTTCGTGCCGGAATTATTGCCGTTGTTATCACTTTCTGGATTACGTTTCGACTTGTTATTGGCACTGAAGAAATAACCAATTTTGTGTTGATTTTCACCTGATACTGTTTTTTCGGAGGCATACTTCTCTTTCACTCAACAACAACCACCACAACCTGACGAAAAGTTGAGTCCGGTAAATCTTTGTTAAATAAAAGTAATCGGGTAGAAATTACAATTTTGTGTCAAAAAAGTTGCGGTGACGCACGTTGATTTTACACAATGTGTCCCCAGCAAAAATGATGCGTCTAGAACCCAGGGATGCAGGCAAACTAGAACATTGACCAGAGGACAAAAAGAAAATATCAAAATATGAGTCAATACAGGAAAATGATCTCAATGTGGACTTATTTTAATTACATGAATGGCTCCAAAATAGTGTGCATTGTCTATCACCAACAGAAGAATCTCAATCAGTCCCTCAAACTTAAATGCCAATATTCATTCGAGACCAATTTTATTAGTGTTTTGTTCTACACATTTTAATTTATATTTTTGGGTGTTTTTCAGATGTCCTGTGTTGTTTCAATCAACATTGGTTGGAAGTTGAATTGCAATTAGTAAAAAGTTATTATATTTAAAACTTTTTTATTGTACAAAACAGTAAATATTTCTAATTTTTCAGGGATTATGCGTTGCTTGACTTGAAATTTATCTAGAATAAAAAGTTTAAATTAGTCAAAAGTTCACCGTAGAGTGAAAAAAAATAAAGGCTTGTATAATAAAGTAGTATAATACATTTTTGAAATCCATTCAATTTATGCATAATGGTACTTTATTATTGGTAGTATATCAGTTATGTCAACAAAAATAATTAAGAGTAGTTTAAAAGCTGAGCTGAAAGAGCCGGTTATCTATAAATAACCTAAATTCTCATCTCTAATAGGCTGTGCTTTAAAATTACCTTTCCGTCAACTTCTATGTTTCCCTCATATTTTATGCGTTTTTTATATTTATTTTCCAAACCGTGTACACCATATAATAATTTTGTTGTGTGAATTTTTTTTTTTTTTTTTTTAAATAACTTTTTGTTCTTTGCCTGGGACATGCCTCTTAAACCCACTAGACTGTCCACCAACTGGGGTCTCAGAAAATTATATGGGAAACACTGCACATATACAAAGTAAATCAAACAGAGACTGATTGCCCTCAAGTATCAATCCTAATTGTCCACTCTCTTAACTCCTACAGCTTTCATACTGATCTTGGAAAATGACACCAATGCTGAGGTGCGTCGGGCTGTCCTGTCCTGCATTGCCATGTCTCCTTGCACCCTTCCAAAAGTACTCAAACGTACCCGTGACGTGAAAGAAAACGTCCGCAAACTAGCCTACAAGGTAAAAGCCTACGCAAGAGGAAACTGACAGCTACTTTTTTGTTACTTATTACCTAAAGAGGCTACCAGTTAGACATGCTTTTCTAAAAGAACAACTCATGTCATTTCTGTGTACCGTAAATTCCGGACTATAGAGTGCACCCGATTATAAGCCGCACCCATCACATTTCAAGGGGAAAACCGATTTTGTCCATACACAAGCCACACCTGTATATAAGCCGCATGCACCCACATCAAATAAACACGAAATTAATCCAAGCCAAACTCCAAGTCCCGCGATTGAAACTAAATGTTTTTTTTTTTTTTTTTTTTGGTTTGAACAAATTTATTGACACTAATAACAGAAAACAATCATGACAATCTCAACAGCAATTAAGCACATTCACAATATTATATTTCAATATGACTTTTTTAACAGCAAGCACAATGTGAGGTTTGAACAACCCTTCTCGAAAATCTAAATAGCAATCAAGCATATTCACAATTTCATTATATAACATCTTTGTTAGTGTCAATAGATCCGTCCAGGCCAAAGTCGATTATTTTTGGTCTGTGGTTTGAACAAATTTATTGACACTAAAAACAGAAAACAATCATGACAATCTCAACAGCAATTAAGCACATTCACAATATTATATTCCAATATTACGTTTTTAACAGCAAACACAAAGTGAGGTTTGAACAAACCTTCTCGAAAATCTTATTAGCAATCAAGCATATTCACAATTTCATTATATAACATCTTTGTTTGTGTCAATAGATCCGTCCAGGCCAAACTAAATGTCCTTCATTGAAGCACACAGTCCAAAAATCACAGTCGCCAAATTGAACGTGAAATGATATAGGTACTTAAAATTTGTTGCAGACCTGCAGATTCTGGGTGCCCGTTGATTGTAATCCAAGGAAAAAAAAGTGTATATTTCCAAAGGTAAGGGTGGGAAAAATGTATATCCATTATTGTCCGCCGTGTCCACAAAAACTCACCTTTACCGGTCCCCACTTTCCCATCAGCCCGCGTTTGCTCCGCCCCTCTTTTTTAATTTGCTCGTGCAGAATAAGTGTCTAAAATAAATACAAATAAATACATTACAAAAATATACAGTTGCAAATACATATTACACATATTTACAAAGAAAGACGGTACATTGAGAGAGAGGTTTCAAAGCTTTAATAATAATAATAATATAACTTTCATCCTAAACTAGGCCTTTGGGAGGTAGCCTCACGCTACTAACAAGACGCTCGCATACCTGCAAATTAGTCTGTTAAGAAAATAAATGCCGTAATTGTTAAAAAAAGCCATACCGCAATTGCGAAATGATGCTAGGTCCTTAGCTGGGCCTGGCTTTAATGCTAGGACCTTGATTTGGCCTGTGGTAGGACATTACCTCTTGCCATGATCTTTGATTTTTGCAATCCGGAGATGAGAGAATAAGAGCTTGCTCTGTCCACTCCACGCATCGGCCCGGTATTGCAGTACCTCCGGGAACGGTGCATTCGCAATAATCACAGCAAGGCTTTAGGGCTAGGACCATAGCTTGGCCTTTTGGCTGAGAGTAAGTGTCCCGGCTCCTAAGCTTTGTAGCGTATTATGTACTGACCGATAACGGATAATGGATAATGAATAACGAAGATAGAACAATAACCCTTAAAAACCCCCAAACCCCCCCACGGCAGACCATCCGCTTCTTCCTTGTTGGTAATGACATCTAAGTTGTCTAACTCAACGTCGGAAAGAAACTCTATCATGATGACGTCATTCCACGCTCCCTGACATCAATACACCCTAGCAATATGCACGTTGGCTTTTAACATGGAAGCTGCGTCATGAGCCTTATTTTGTGCAATTTGCACGATGAGGGTACGTTTACGCTCATAAGCTGTAATCTTCCTCGGCGCATATATTCCACCGGTCTAAATCTTACCTCTCATACTCGAGCACCGCTGGCGGCCGTTAAAAAAATAAATAAATTGGCCGCATCTCTGAATAAGCCGCAGGGTTGAAAATTTGGGGAAAAAGTAGCGGCTTATAGTCCGGAATTTACGGTAGTTAAACATCTGCCTAGTAAAAGGACACTGAGTAATTTAAATTTGATGGTACATTTTAAAAATATTTTAATTAAAGATTTGATCATGTATTTAGATACACTGATCATGTCAATGGTTTCTCATGGGAATAACTAATGAATCATCAACATTTTGCTAGTGTACCTTGCAAAGAACTCCAAGAAAATCTTTTTTTTAAATGTACAATTTAAATAAACAATGTTTTGCTTTTTAAAAATTATTTTACTTATTCTAATACACGGCAAATACCCCAGTATAATAATGACGCTAGAAAAGGTGTGTCCTTACATAATGCAACACTTTTCTGCATTACTTTTATTCTGTTTTTGCTTTTTTTGTTGCTGTCATGTTGGGAGGGAAAAGGTAATCTTTTTGGGTATGGCTTGGATTGAGGTTTTAGGTGAATTTTACAGGATTATGTTAAATCTAGGTTTTAAAAGTACAGCCCTAATATGTAATTTGTGATTTTTCTCTTTTCTAAAGGTTCTGGCTGACAAAGTTCACGTTCGAGCTCTGTCCATAGCACAGAGAGTGAGCGTTCTGCAGCAAGGGCTCCATGACACATCAGGTAAAATTCATGTTGGCCCGTACTCTCTCCGTTCCTATTCACTCTGTATACATCGGACTTTAAGTACAACTCTGAGTCCTGCCATGTGCAAAAGTTTGCCGACGGCACTGCGATCGTGGGATGTATCGGAAATGGGCAGGAGGAGGAGTACAGGAAATTGATTCAGGACTTTGTCCGATGGAGCGACGCAAACCACCTGCACCTGAACACCACCAAGACCAGGGAGATGGTGGTGGACTTAAGGGGAACCAGAACTCACCCGGTTCCTGTAACCATCAAAGGAGAATGTGTAGAATTTGTCCAGACCTACAAATACCTGGGTGTGCAGCTGGACAACAAACTGGACTGGACTGCCAACACAGAAGCTCTATGTAGGAAAGGGCAAAGCCGACTTTACTTCCTCAGAAGGCTGGCCTCCTTCAAAATCTGCAAAAAGCTCCTGAAAATATTCTATGAGACAGTTGTGGCAAGCGCCGTCTTCTATGCGACAGCGTGTTGGGGAGACAGCGTCAAGAAGAAGGATGCCTCTCGTCTCAATAAACTGGCTAGGAAAGCGAGCTCTGTTGTGGGCAAAGAGCTGGACAGCCTAACAACAGTAGCTGAGAGACGGGCACTGGAAAAGCTGCGGTCAATCATGGACAATCCATCGCATCCACTACACAGCATTATCTCCAGACAGAAAAGCAGTTTCAGCGACAGACTGCTGTCACTGTCTTGTACTACGGACAGACTGAACAGATCTTTTCTTCCTCGTGCCATGAGGCTCTTTAACTCTACCCGGCAGAGTAAAAGCCCACATTAAACCACACCACCTACATTGCATATTACCGAATCTTATTGCAATATGTATTCTGTGTAACACTATTTAGATATTCTATATAACACGCTACAGTGGGCATTTGCACGTCACACTGGGTGATTGTATATTGTATTATTTTTGCTTTATTATTGTATTGTTCTCAGCTCAGGGATGCTGCTGGAAATGTGAATTTCCCTTCGGGGATGAATAAAGTATCTATCTATCTATCTATACAAATGATCGTAGTATTCTGAAAAAGTATGAATCCCGTCTCATTTTGTTTTTGTAGAGGTAAAAGAGGTGGTGCGCTCCCATTTACTGCCAGCCTGGCTGCTTCGTCTCGATGGCCACGTAGTGGAGCTTCTCCACAGGCTCGATGTCGAGAACTGCACCCAAACTGCATTGGAAATGCTTGACGCTATTTTCAGTGGCATGGACAGCGACGAGCTGCTGAAGAACCGACTAGAGTTGAATAGGAGGTACCGGGGTTTCTACGGGTGCTTAAATCCTTCAAATGGCTTACATTTTAATGTTGTGTTTACAAGGTCAGGGAAAATGCTGGGATCTTGGGTAAAGTGCTTAAAATGCTTGAAATTGTTGCCTTAGTCATATTACTTGACAGTTTGACTATAAACTTTGTATTAAATGAAGAAAAGTAAAAGAGAGTGCGTCAAAATGACACCTACTCACCTGCTCTGGTGGCGTGTCATTATGTCATTGTCATGTAAAGCTTCACCGCCCCCAACTGGTGGCACTCAGGAGGACGGCTCTATTTAGAAAACTGTTTCTTTTGGCTCGGCTCAATGAGCCGTCGTTTCTTTCGTCTCCCAAATGGCTCCTCAGTTTTTTAAATGATATATTATCAATAATGTTAAAACATCATGCACCGAATAATTTTGCACACCCATTTTTTTTGTTTTTTATTTGTTAAAAAAGGTTAAAATATCCAATTAAGTGTGTTCAGCTTCATGATTGTGTCCCACTTATTGTTTATTCCTCACAATAAATTACAGTTTTATATCTTGATGTTAGAAGTCAGAAATGTGGCAAAAGGTCACAAAGTTCAAGGGAGCCAAATAGTTTCGCAAGCCACTGTACATTAAATACGTTTTTTTCTTTTTTTGTCTTCCATATTGAACTTAATTATTACCTAACAGCTATGGAGCCATTTTTGGTTTGTAAATAAGTATGTTGTAGCCAAGCTGTGCGTGCATTTTTGAAGCAGAATTGCAGAATTCATGTTAGTTTATGGCAGCCCATTGACACAAAAAGAGTAGATTATAGATAGTAACACTGCAAAATAGCACAAAGTATCTGCTAGCAGCCAGATAGAGACTTTATTTTAGTTATCAAGGTCAACCCTAAAAAATCGACGCAGGATTTCTTCCTTTGAAGGTACTGGAGAAAAAAGAAAAAATGCCTTGAAAGTACTTAAAAAGTGCTTCCATTTGGCCATGAGAAAGGTGCAAGAGTTATATTCCAGCTGTGGGAATTGTAAACCACAACTGGATGGACGTTTTTGTGTCTGGGCAGTAAACTCATCCCGGTGGAGTCACTGACCTGCGAGAACGTGCTTTACTGGCGAGGGCTATGCAAGTTCATCAAGGGAAAAGGAAATGATGGTGAAGAAATGCTGGAACAGGTTTTGCCAGATGCTGCCACTTATGCCGACTACCTGCATGAGTATGTTTTGGTGATGTTTTTCATGGGTTTTTTTGATAATGTCTTTATAATAAATCTCCAAATATCATTTTTGTGACCATTTTTTGACCATTTTCGTTTTGGTAAAGGTCAATTCGAACTCTCCTGCAGGTATTTGAAGGCGCTCCCGGTGCTCTCTGAAGAGCAAAGAGCAGACTTGAACCAGTTGGAGGTAGTTATGACGAAGGATTTCATCTGTCAGCAGCTCATTCATCTCATTGGTTGCCTAGACACCAATGAAGAGGGAGGCAGGTAAGCGAGACTTGAAGCCCATTTCAAAGAAAGAGCCTCAGGATACAACATTAATCTGTGCTGATTTAGGGATCGTTGGGTAAAATTGGTGTATGTAGGGCTGCACAGACCTATATTGCAATTTCAATGCAAGTTTTGATTTGAAAAGAATAGTGAATTTCCTCTGATAGTTTTTTTTCCGCGAGTACCTAAATATAGTGACATGCAATTGTAACTTCATTGACGTACTTAGAGGCTTAGAGTACACGACTGTAAGCAATGGCAATGTTGGCCTAAGAGTTGTCAGCCTGTATGTTAGCTTTCCCTTCCGGTGCCGCCTCAGTCAATTCCTGGATGTGATAAAAATCCAGGCAGCACTCAGATCAGCTTTACTTCCCGCTTTTCTGACGTTCCTCAGAGTCTGAGTTAATTCATGAAATATTATCAATGAAACGAGCCACCAAATTTTACAACTGTGGCGTTTGTTTTAGTGGCCATTTGTGCAAGGGCTTTTTGACTGAATGGCAGTTTACAGCAGCCTATCAGAGTCGTGCAGACAAGTCTTGCAAACTTTCTCGCCTTTATTGGCCGGTGTCATTAAAACCTGCTTCTGATTGGCCGGTGCTCTTTAACCACAAAACATGACAATTCTTGTTGGCCAAACACTCCATCACTCAAATAACAAACTGAAAGTGTATCCTTGGAAGTAAACGCGGTGATTTGCGGTTACACCATCGCACTGCGTCACAGGGCGAAATGATTCGATTTCGGTTAATCGTTCAGCCCTAATGGCGAGGGAAAAACATTGTAATGGGCTACTACGTTCTGAACCCCCGGTACCCCAAGTAAGTGGTCTATATACATATAAGACAGTAGTAACAAATAGTACATGCACTGTAGTACTACTTATATATATTATACATATATATGATTATGTAACAAAAATAAATGCAAAAGGAAAATGACATTTTCCTTACTTTTGCTGTGACTTGAGTTGGTACAGGGGGATAATAGGCAGTTGCATAGTGAGGAGGGGACAGATTAAAAGAAAAACTGATTATAACCCTTAGAAGACTTGGTTTCCTTAATTGCCTTTTCATCGTTAATAATCATCGCTATCGTTGATTGGTAAAGTCCAGGTGATGGTAACGATGTGGATGCCTTATTTCTATTTGTATGTCATCGTCTTCCTGTTTCTCCCTTTAACTTTGTTTCCATTGTCATTGTGCTTCTGCTTCTCCCTGAAGCATCACTGAGAGTCTTGGGACCCATAGCTAAACCAGTGCTTCCAAATACTAAAAATATACTGTAATTTACTGCACCAGTTTGCAGCAATTTACAAAATACTCAATTTTTATGAAAACTCAAACTTGGGGTTAAAAAAATCAAGCAATTCTCATGTTTGTATTGGCAATGTTGATTGGTCCTAGATTGTCAGCTAGACACATGCAGTAACAGCGCTTTCCCAATAAGTCTAAGATCGTCTTTAGCTGTTAAAATGATGCTCTTTTCAAAATCAGAAAATTTCTCCATCCATTCTAAAAAATTATGATCAATTTTTTGCTGCACTGACAATGAACTAAAGTTTGTTACAATAGATTCTGAACCGAAAGAGAGAAATCAGCTTTCTGGAAGTTCAGCCAATAGCATATCAGAATCTTGAGACGTGATGCAAACTAATGACCAGAGTAGACACAGACTTTTTAAAGACGAATGAGGCATGTAGCTGGGACCACAAAGTGAGACTTTTGGTATGGGGCACATGGAACAATATGATGGGAAAATGCTAAAACAAAGGGTCGGAAAACATCTCATCGTAACGTGATAATATCCTAAACTAGGGATGTCATAAGTCTAGACTCTAGCAGGGGTGTCAAACTCATTTTAACTCTGGGGCCACAAGATAGAACATTCTGTCGAGGGCCGGACTAGTATATTAGAGAGAAAGAAGAGAGAGAGAATATTACAGAGAAAGAAGATAGAGAGAGAGAAGATAAAAAGTCGTGAGAGAGGGGGAAAAGAAAGGGAGAGGAAGAAAGAAATCCAAAGAGAAATAGAAATACAGAAGGAGAGAAAAGAGAACAGAGAGAAAAGGAAAAAAGGAAGTTAGAGCAAAAGACAGAGAGAGAAAGAGACAAAGAGCAACAAAGAAAGAGAAAAAGAGAGACACAGAGAGTGAAAGAGACAGAGTGGGAGAAAAGGGGTGGAAAAGAGAGAGAGAGAGAAAGAGAGAGGGAGAAATAAATACAAGTACAGTGGCTTTGTGAGAGGCACCTGGCTTTGGCAACATCAAATGGACATATTTCAACCTGCTGCTTGTTTTTTCTTGCGCTTCTCTGAGTGTTGTCTCGCAGGCTGGATTCAATCCCTTAGCGGGCCTGATCTGGCCCGCGGGCCGCCTCTTTGACACCTGTGGTCAGAGTGTACTATAATCTATTGTGCACAGGAAGCGCGTTCTGGCCGTGCTGCAGGAGATGCTAGCAATGCCACAGACGGCTTCCTCGCTTGTGTCTTTGCTTACCGAGAAGCTGCTCACACTGGTTCCTGATGACCACAGACGTATTCAAACGGTGAAATGAGATTTCTTTCCTACATTTTGGATAGTCTAGGAAATCAAATGGTTTTCAGAACATTTTCCTGTATTTTCCAAACTACAATGCACACCAGAATATATGATGCGCCCTCAAAAATGGTCTTCTGCAAATACTTTTTCTTATTTTAAATTTCTTCCAATTTTCATTTTTCAGAAAAATATGGTACTTTCTAAACCATTCTCTCAGGTCGGGGTTTTATACATTGCGCAAACAGTTCAAAAGAACACCTTAAACATTAATTGTATTTAATAGTTTTTATGTTCTACTGAAACTATTTTCTCCACTTTATTTGTAAAAATAAACATTTACATTTTATGCGAACAGATTTGTTGTACTTGATGTAGTAGGTATCAATGATGTAACAATACCAATATTCTTCTAGGTTAAAAGTTTTGATACGTTTTCATACTTTTTTGGTTGAAATAAAAAGGTCGACTTAATTTTTATAATGTAATTCGTGATTTAATCATTTAAGTTATTTTAATGAATTAAATCTGTTATTTATTAATCAATAATCATTAATTTGTAAAATAAAATAATGAATAAAATGTGTTCAGTAGTGAATTAACCATAGCACATAGACAATTTTTGTGAACATGCAATTAAAAAATATATTGCACGGATCCGCAGCACCAAATTATACCGCAGCCCAATAAGCTAATGTGAATTTCCCTTCGGGGATGAACAAAGTATCTATCTATCTATCTATCTATCTATCTAATATTTTTATTTTAAAACAAGCTGCTCTTTCTCATAATTATAAAATACCTTTGAACACAATTGATATACTGGCTAACACAATAAATTGTGATATGGTATCACAAGCTAAGAGTGAATTTTAATTTGATGGCTTGTCTGCAGGTGGCGGAAATCATCTCAGATGTGCGAGCACCAATCACGGAACAGAGTCAGACGGTGGATGAGAACATCAGCCGTCGTCAGCAGGTTCAGGTGGGAACAACCTGGCTCCGAGCATTTTCTTGCCATCTGGCAGATGGCTGTTGTTTATCTTAACTGGCGAAAATTCAAGTTAGATCTGCTGTGTTTGCAAAGTCTCTTTTGAATAAATAAAATGTCCCAGGATTTATAATCCTTATTTGCATCTTCATCTGAATGAGGATCATTGTCCCATCTGTTAGATGCACCTTTGCCTGCCATCTCACCTGTTCTTTTTTGAGCATAATGGCCTTTAACCTTTAGTTTCTGTATTTCTGTATATGTATAGAGCCTGATTAAGATAATTTTCTTAAAAAATACTGTCTCTAAGGCCCAAAGCCTCCTACTTGCTGTTATTTGGTGTTCTCTGCATCTTATTGGCTCCTGTCCAGAATACCCCCAAATGCAATTAGATAAGAGATAACTTTGGATGCATGATAACCGTTATTTCCTGTCAATAACTGAAAAAAATCTGCTTCTGGAGACTGATACGGAAAGCCAATACTTTTTTATGTGTGCCTTTATTTTTGTTTATGGCCACAATAAGGTTTTGTTTAATCAATTGGTATATAACATAATACTTACTTGCTTTATTGATTGCCATTTTATATTTTTATTTCTGTTCATCCAAAGTCAAGGTTATACTGTAATGAATTAAATTTAAAAAATGTAGCAATATAATTTGGACGGCACACCACCTGTGTTGTTAACTCGTCAGCCCCACAGTTTAGAGGTCCCGGGTTCAAATCCGGCCTCCCGGTGCAATGTTTGCGTGTTCTACCCATGCCTGTGTGGGACTTCTCTGGGCACTCCAGTTTCCCGCCACATTCCAAAGATATGCATGGTTGACTCCAAATTGTCCCTAGGTATAAGTGAGCGTGTAAAAGGTATGTGGAAATACTATAAAACACCTACTGAAAAAATACAAAAATACTTCTATGGAAGATGTATATACTGTTGAAACCAGTTAAGGTTGTCCCCTGCCCACTGCCCAAAGTTGGCTGGGCTCCGACACCCCAGCGACCATACTGAGGATAAGCGATCCAGAAAATGGATAATGCAATATAATTGATAAACAAAAAGGCCTGAAAGGATGAAGCTTATCTTGGACCAGGCCCCTTGACTGTCCAATTGCGTTTTACAATATATTGTTTTAAAAAAAACAAGATATTGGTCTCCATAACATTGTCATGTAGAAGTGCATACAAATATGAGGTGTATGAAAACTTCTAAACTTTATACAATTGCCCCAATATATCACACATTTCTTGGCTAAGTAATAAATATTGCTCATTTTTATCAAGTGACATTATCTTATCTGTACTCTTTTGGAGGTATTAAAAATCAAAATACAAATGCTGATGCAGTGAGCGGAAACAGCATAGGGCACTACAGTATAGAGAGGTAGAGAGGGGATGCGACCAAGTTGTGCTAATACATCTTCAGAAAATCAAAATATATTCCAATGGGGAACTGAAATGCTTGGAATCTTTCTTTCGGCTGATGGAATATTACAGGCAGTCGTCAAGTGACTACATATGGGGACAATATTAATATTGACTCGTTATCGGTTTGATAACTATCTGCCCCAAAAATATCTTGCATCCCTAGGAATAACCCCTTCTCTTTACCATTTAGCTAGCAGAGGTGAAGGTCCGAATCATGGAGGCCAAACAAGCTCTGGAGGAGTGTATCGCAGCTCAGGATTTTGGCCGTGCCGCCGAGTTGAAGGACTCCATAACCGAGCAGGAGAACCAGCGCAACAAGGTCCTGCAGGAGATCGCGGCCAGTGCCCAGACAGCCGAATATGAGATCCATACTGAGAAGGTATTTCAAAGAAAGCTTCCTGTTAATTCAAAATATTGTACTTGCTTCTATTGAAGCATTGATTTTAACTGTAACTTGATGGGTTGAACACCTACTGCAAACTTTCAGCAGAGGTGAAATTTTATAACATTTAATGGATTATTTTGTCGTGTAGAACGACCCTGAGTCTCTGCTAAGATGTCTGACGATGTGTGCCGAGCTGCTCAAACGGATGAACATCAAGAATCCCATCAACCCAACAATAAGCGGCTTAATGTCGTCATTGGTATGAATCGTGTCTTATCAATCAGTCATGGGTTGTTTTCTGGTTTTATATAGTAGATCTCAGAAAAACTATATTGATCTGTTTTAAAATGGGTTTGGAAGGTGAAACTGCCATATCGAGGGGGATTAAAAACCTTGGCTAATCAGCTTATCCCTTCCCGACCCGCAGTGCTTCTGGTAAAAACATCAAAATAACTCAATTGTATATAGCAAGTAATACTTTTGTATAATATATGTGAATATGATTGAGTAACATTATTAATATGTATACGTAAAGGAAAAATGTAATTTAAGTTTTATTTGGTGTGAAGTTAATTGAGGTGGTTAAGGGGAGTTGTGGGTGGATGCAGGGGAGACGGCGTATTTGAATTAAAACAGATTTTAACATCTACTTGTGAGGATAGTCATGCCCTTAAATTTCCTTGGTTTAATTGCTTCCTTATTTTTAATGATAGTCCCAATCATTGATTGGTTATGACCATGCAACTGAGCAAGGGTAGCAATGTGTGTGCCCTCCTTTAGCCTCACGGCAAGTCTTGAGACTGGTAGTTGGCTATTGTAGTTCAAAAAATATCATTCAGTATTAGATGGCTGACTCACAAAGTTTTTATGAAACACACAAGACTCTGTACAGACATATGCAAAAGTGAGGCATTGTGGGTAGTTTTAGCCAGTAGCATATCAGCATTTTCATGATGCTGTGACGCAAACCAGTAGCAGTTAAGCATCTTGTAAAATGTCGACCAATAGCAGACAGGCATCTTAGAAACATAGTATTGTGTGTGAAAGGACGTATGTTTTGTGTGGGTAGGTATGTTTTTTGTGGGTTCGCATGATTTTTTTTTTTTTTTTTTTGGTTTGAATAAATTTATTGACACTAATAACAGAAAACAATCATGACAATCTCAACAGCAATTAAGCACATTCACAATATTATATTCCAATATGACGTTTTTAACAGCAAACACAATGTGAGGTTTGAACATCCCTTCTCGAAAATCTTATTAGCAATCAAGCATATTCACAATTTCATTATATAACATCTTTGTTAGTGTCAATAGATCCGTCCAGGCCAAAGTCGATTGTCCTCGGTCTGAACAAATCCACCGACACCAACAGCAGCAAAACAAACACGACAATCTCAACAGCCATCAAGCATATTCACAATTTTTTTATATCTGACAATATGACGTGACGATATGACGTTTTAACATTTTTTCCTGACATTTTCAACATCAATTAAACAATTTCAGAGTTATTTTCTTTTAACAGTTGTTAACCAGCGTGTAAAAGGCAATACTATTGTGCAAGGGCATTGCTCTGCCATCCCACCCTCCCAAGCAGCATTCTTCCAGTCCTCTGTGTGGGTCCTCTCCCTTCTGGGTTCCACAAGTGTGTGTTTATGTACGTTTCTGTGCGTGATTCTCTAGATTTATGCGCTTATTTACGTCTGTTTATGTGTCTGTTTATGTGTGTTTTGGGCGTGTGTACGTACCTTTTTGTGCGTGTTTATGTACGTTCTTGTGGGCGCGATTTCGTACGTTCTTGTGCGCACGTTTACTTGCGTTAATGTACACGCGTTTACGTACGTTCTTGCGCGCGCGTTTACTTACGTTCATGCACGCGCGTTTACGTACGTTCATGTGCGCGCGTTTACGTACGTTCGTGCGCCATTCTACTGGCGCTTTTTGCGCGGGATTCTACCGGGGCGCGCTTGCGCGCGTGTTCAAATTCCTACACCTACTACAACTTCTTTTTTAAGTAAAGGAAATAGTTACTTTGCCTGGTAACTAAATATTTGTACTATAGAGTAATTCAGTTAGTATCTCAGTTACTTTTTGATGGTAACAGTAATCCAATGAAAATCAGTGCAGCAACAAAAAGCCCAAAATAACATATGAGCACACTTTTTCCAACGCAATTGGCAAGATATATTCCAAACTCTAAACTGAAAATGTTGCATGACGGGGTCACTGCATCCTTAGGGTGCACTACTGTACACTCAAGCCAGTGGTTTTGTATTTACATTTTTGCTCAGATCCTGCCCAGCATCGCAAGTTCTCACCCAACAGTCCGCAGTATGGCTGTGGTATGTCTGGGCACATGCGCTCTCCACAGCAAAGAGCTTGCCAACACACACATGGTCCTCTTGCTGCAGGTAAAATTACGCACGATGAGCTATCGCCAATCTGCTCGTGTAACATTTACCTCAGCTCGACTTTCTTTTTTAAGATCGCTCAGCTGGACGAGGTCAAAATTCGCATCAGTGCCCTGCGAGCCATTGTCGACCTGCTGCTGCGCCACGGATTCCAGCTGCTCTCTGAAACGAGTGGCGGGCGAAAAGCTCCACAGGTGAGATTGCAGGAAGAGGAAGAGGACGAGGAAGTCACGGCAGAGGTGCAGAATGACGGCCAGGAGGAAGACACTGCTCAGAGCATTTTGGTGATGCTGTCCGAGCTCCTGGACAATGAGGTTAGTGGAAAAATCGTAAAATCGTTTAACATTCTTCGTTTTCTTTCTGGTGCGCTTCATACACGGTCTGTACGGGTGCTTGAAATCATTGAAAATGCTTGAATCTTAATGTTGTATTTTCAAGTTCAGGAAATTCTCTAATTTTTTGGGTGAAGTGCTTAATGCTTAAAATTGTTGCCATCGCCATGTTTCATGCCAGTCTGACTCTGTAAACCACACAAAAAAAAGTTAGCCTTGAAAGTACTTAAAAACTGTTTGAATTTGGCCGTGAAAAAGGTGTAAGAACACCTTAAATATCTCCTGATAAAATAAAATGATAAAACACAGTCATTTCTAACCAACACCACACGCAGGTGACTGAACTGCGCACGGAGACAGCCGAGGGTCTGGCCAAACTCATGTACACGGGACGCATATCCAGTTCCAAGATCCTGTCCCGGCTGGTCCTACTGTGGTATAACCCAGTCACCGAGGACGACGTCCGTCTCCGCCACTGCCTGGGCGTCTTTTTTCAGCTTTATGCCCGCCAGAGCAGGTCAGGAAAGATATAAGAAGAAAAACTTTCATGTGTAAAAACGCTACCGGAGCATGAACCTGAACCAAAGCTGTGTCTTATTTTGTAGGGCCCACCAGGAAGTCATTGAGGAAAGCTTCCTTCCGACCATTCATACTTTGATGAACGCCCCCCCGACTTCTCCATTGGCCGCAGTGGATGTTAATAACGTGGCGGAACTCTTTGTCGAACTGACCCGTCCGCATGTCAAGCCTTCTGCAGAGGTTAGCGCCCATTCACATTCTGTGCCGTTGACCGCTATATATGTCATACTTCGTTGTGCGTTTTAAGGAGGAGTTAAAACAGGGGTAGGGAACACATGGCTCTCTTCATGAGTACATTTGTCTTGGTGAATAAAATGGACTTTTTCACTGTGTTGTTCGAAATGTGGATTGTGCAAAGTCGATTTTCTGATAGCTCTTCCTCTAATATAGTTTGATGGAGTCCCATTTCACAATCAGTCATAAATGTACTTTGGTTGGATGTCATTTCATTACATGATTTTATCGTCCCCCTGTCTTGCACACTGTTTTTGACTCACTTATACTTTTATTCATATCTATTCAATTCTTCTATGTCTCAAATTACCAATACTCTAGCTTGTTCGGGTGGTCTATTAAGTTTGATAAGTATTTTACAGTTCATAACCCATGTGTTCTGTATTTTATTTTGTTTCTTTAAGAATCTAGCTTTTTGAGCCATGTCAGCATTTCTTTTGGTACGTGATCATTTAGATATACATCAGTACCTTTGACTTTCCTGTCCTGTTACATCAGATCAACCTTATGTTTCCTAGTGGCAAATCGTAGGATCACAGTTGGGATATTGTTCCCTCTTTGGAAGAGGATGGCAAGCTTCAATTGTGTCCGTGTCCAATTTAATGTTTTTAGCTGCTAGGAACGCTACAACCTGTTGTTCAGCAGAGGTTTTGTCCTCGATGGGTTCTACCTAGTTGCCGGTCATGGTTGTAGCTACCCTGGCATATGAGCGAGGTTTGATTTTCAGCCCAGTAACAATCACAACGTTGATTCTCGAGTACTGCTCCAGATCTTCAACTTTCCCCTCCAGCTCAGCAATTTTCCTGTCCCTCTCCACGACACGCACCCTTAGCTCCTTTATCTCCGTCATCAGTTCGAGTAACATATCTACCTTGTTTGCAAGATAGTCAAGTGATTTTTTTTTTTAATCTCCGTGGCGTTTTTCTTTCGGCCCCATAATTGTGTCCGCTCTGCCTCTACGCAAATTGGACACACGCAGCGGGTTGGCTAGCTTATCAGCTGCTAGGCTAATTAAGCTTAGCTTCCTCCAGTTGTAGCATATAGCATAGCATATAGAATAGAATATGCATTTATTGTCATTGTTACAACATAGGATACATTATAACAACGAAATTGGACGACTCCAACTCCACATTTTACAGAGAGGATAATGAAACAAAGAGATAAAGGAACAAAGAACATGTTTTAACTGTCTTTGTTGTAAATAGGCTCTGCCTTCTCCGGAGGGGGGGGACAAACAGAAATGGTGGATCGAACTGGATGTTTGATCTTATATTTTCTGTTAAGTTAAGGTACGTTCCGATACTGAGGAAGATGCCCTTAATGGTGGTAATAATGAGAAGGAAGTTGAAGACGATCAACCGTAGATTTCACTTTTGCGGGAAGCTTTCCTTCACAGGAATGTTTGATACATTGCGAGCGTGATCCTACTAGCGTGTTGGTACCTTTCAAAGGCACGGTTTGGGATGAAAGTTATATTATTATTATCAAAGCTTTGAAAACTCTCTCGGTGTACCGTCTTTCTTTGTAAATATGTGTAACCATGTATAATATGTATTTGCAACTGTATATTTTTGTAATGTATTTATTTTAGAGATTTATTCTGTTATTTGTTCTACGGACGAATCAAAATAAGGGGCGGAGCAAACGCGGGCTGATGGGAAATATGGTAAAGCTGAGTTACCGGCAGATATGTCTGTTGTCGCAGCGGACAATAGTGGATACATATTTTTCCCACCCTTAACTTTGGAAATATACATTTTGTTTCCTTGGATTACTTTCAACGGGACCCCGACTTTACAAGTCTGCATCATACCTTAATTACGGGTATCATTTTCTATTTGTGATGTCAACTGTAATTCTGGTTTTCTATACTATCTATGAAGTTACAATTGTGAATTTGCTTAATTGCTGTTGAGATTGTCATGATTGTTTTCTGTTTTTAGTGTCAATAAATTTGTTCAAACCAAAAAAAAAAAATCTTTAACCGAAGGGCACATCATTGCCCTCAAAGGGCCCAATGGAACTTGAAATGTAACTGAATGTAATTAGTATGTCAAATAAATGTAAGGACTCCTTCATGTAAAAAAAAAAAAAAAGTTACAATTGTGGAAGCTACAGCCTGGCCCGGGTTGAACTTGTGACTGTCTCGTATGCTTTACTGCGGGCGCCCGCGGCTTATACATGGGTGCGGCCTGTGTAAGTACAAAAATGTCAGATCACTCAAAAAGTAGTGGGTGTGGCTCATAATCAGGTGCGCTCTATAGTCCAGAATTTACGGTACATTAAAACAAATCTCAACATTTCATAAACTATTTACAAATTTGGCCATTGTGTGTATAATAATGCGAGTGTGTGTGTGTGTGTGTGCCAAACCCAATATATATTTTTTTTTTGGTGTGAATCAGTCTCCTGGGTGCAAGGGAATGTCACAGCACTGGCACACCGATCTCGTTTCTCTTACGCCACAAGTTCGTAGTTTGTCAGGCGCCCATCTAACCTGCTATCTGGGTTGTTCCTTGGTGACTTGAGTAAGGTTCTTCCAAGGTTTTACCCTTATTCCTTCTCATCCATTACAATAGGCACTCATTTCCAGACCCTCTCCACCTTCCGCAGGAAACATGTTTGCCACGAAGTTTGGTTGCCCTTCTTGCAACCTAAAATAGAAATATAACCAATTCGCCTGAAATATTATTTATTTTACTATTCTTATTATTACAGTAGTGGTTTTACTTTGCCTTTTTTTCTCTGCCTCTGCCAACAGGAGTAGTTCTGCCTCTGCCAGAAAGGGGAGAGGGGTGTTCTTCTGCTGGATTTACTACCTTTATATCACAGAATAATATATAGTTGCCATCATTTTTCTGGGGGCACTGTCAACTATTCTTTCCACCTCACTCTGCACTCTGGGGAGCTGGAGAGTGGAGTTGTTGGACTTATAGTGGTACAAACGAAGCACATTTACAGAGGCATGACTGAATATTCTCTTCCATTGCACTCATTTAATTTTCAAGGGATTCAATAATATAATACAGTATGTACTAGTCAAACTTTGAACATTCGATTTACAGACACACTGCGTAAATTGCCTCTTGATATCTAACTAGAAAGTTAGTGCTTACTTTTGCGAGTAGGAAAAGGTTCTGGGGTAGAATCCCTGCTGCTTTCAGTGAACTTGTGTCTGCAATCGGTGACCTCGGGAAGCCAATCATCGGTGGAATACTGCTCTGTGTTGCTGAGTTCCTCATCAGATGACGTCGTCTCATTTCCATCGCCTCGTGTCTATCTTTCGTTGGCGCCGGCGTTTGAAATAGTAGACGATCATGTGTGACGCCTACTAACCGTCACTTCCTTTGAATCTGTGCCATCCCCTCTGTCATCCTTACTTTTTCCACCAAGAAAAATTGTTTGCTCAATTGTGAGCTGCCTTATAGCTGATACACTGCGTCTTGCCATTTTCTATACTCTATTCTGCAACCACAACTCCACTGCTGCTCTTCTTCTTGGCGTGAGCATTACCGCTGTCCGGTGGCCACAGTTTATCGCCACAGTGCTCTATTAGCTTCATATTAATTAGAGAGGTGCTCAGGGATCTCATCAACCTATTCACACTAAAAACAACAACTTTGAGGCAGCCTACGTCATTATGTCATGTGATGAGAATTCTTGCCCGTGGCAGCGAAAGAGTTAAAACGAGTTCAAGTTTGGCTATGTTTTTCTGCTTATTATACACACAGTACTTTCTTTTTTGTCTCATTGAACTCAAATATTACCCAATACCCATAGAGCCCTTTTTGGGTTTGTAAACTAGTGTGTTGTAGCCAAGCTGCGCGCATATTAATGAGGCAGAATAGCAGAAGTAATGTCAGTTAATAGCAGCACATTGACACAAAAAGATCCTATGTCATCGATAAGAACAGGTCAAAATCGTCAACAAAAGAAGCGTTCTTTTAATTGCCGCTGGCCTTTTTCCTTCAAAGGTATTGGAAAAGTTAAAAAAATCGCCCTTGAAAGTGCTTGAAAAGTGTTGAATTTGGCTATGAAAAAGATGTACCAACCTTGATAATAAAAACCTGGTAATAACATAGTTAAGACATAGTAAGTTGAAATTTTAGCAACGCTTATTAAAGTGGTAACTCATCGAACTAGTCAGTAACAAAAAACGGAAGCTCATTTTAAAGTCAATGAGCCCTGGCTTAGAACTTTTTTATTCACAAGAAGAAGACAGACTTGAAATGGGAATGGAGTTTTTGTTTTCTCTTAACCAGGAAGTGGGCGTCCACGACTACCTGGCAGTCCGCATTTGCAGTGAAATGTTACTGGATCCCTCGGCCACGGAGGTGCGCCTCTTTGCCAAAACCTTGAGCTACTTGGAGCTCAGCGACGACGAAGTGGTCAAGAAGGACCTGCTGTCACTTCTGCAGCAGCTCGCCCAGGTATGGCACAACAATGACATCAATCTGGACCCCAAACCAAATACAGTGATACCTCGACATACGAGTTTTGTTCGAGGATCGTGCTTGTGTCTCAACTTGCTTGTTCCGATATAAACTAGATAAAACTATTGAATCCGAAACACATCTTCCTGATGATTAACCCCATACTAATCCTATAAAATTGGCCTAAAATCCCAATTCAAGACATCCCCAAAGTACATTGAAGGCTGTTGGTCAACCGTTTGGAAAATATGGATGGTTTGGGTCCCTTTTGAAAGGTAACACACTGGAATTTTGTCCCCAACTGAACTTTTCACAGCAAGTGCTACTAACATTGAGCAATCTAAGCTGAAACACACAGAAATAGAAAGTCTTTATTACCGCCTGAATTTTTTTGCTGTCACATGTATGCGAAAGAGTTTAACATTGGCATTTGAGCTGGGGCAATAGCATGAAGCCTTGCCTGGTCCCAGGTCAAATTTGTTCACAATCTGAAAATAGAAACATTGTTTTTTTAGACAATTTTCTCAGGCTATGTTTCCAAATATGGTCATTTGGAGAAAACTAATTTACAGCTCTAAAATGTCCTCAACCGTGTATTTTACCTTGTCAAATTTCAGACATTATAAAAGAGTTGTAAGAGTTGGACTTCTCTTTTTCCAGAAGTCAATCGCTGATTGTGCAATTTTGCGCCAAACAATTGCACGTAAAATGGATCCCGGTTTGTATTCACACAAATTTATTTCTAGCTTTCATTTGAATATACTCCGTAGAATTGCATCCATTTATGTTGGGTATTTCATTGGCTAACCAATGTGTCAATCATTATTTGAATTGTTCACATTTCACTAAAGATTTTTGAAGCCAAAGTAGGTCATGTCTGTTTTCTCAATACGGGCATTCATAGGCTATGGCAGGCTTAGGACCATGAAAAAAAGGCTTGCAATTGGCTGAGAGTGGTGTCAATCTAAAGGCCAGAGGCTAACGACCATATTGGAAATCAGCTCACGAGTCTGTTTATTTTCAATCGGAAACTATGGGGCCAAACGAACTGATAACAACCAGGGTCATCAGATGATGCAGAAATGCTTTTAGGTGGATTTTTTTTAATATATGTCGGCATTATCGGTGTTTTAAGGTAAATATTTTACACTGTTTGGTTCACTGGTTCGACCTGAATGTAACAAGACCCTGTTTGCGGGGGATCGTTTCACCAGCTGACTATCAGAACAGGTTATTGGTGAGCTTACCAGCTTCATTGTTTTCGGTTATCTTATTTTAAACTAATCGTTATGTTCCTGTGATGAGTATATTTTGAAATGGTCATCATTATCTTGAATCCCAAGAGTTTAAGCTTTCAAATGATAGATATTTGGCATGATGTATTTCAGTTATTGGTGACATCGTTAAGAGACGACTTTATCAACCTGACCTCTAATATAGACGTGCCACTATTTGACTTCTTTTGGCTGCTCCTCAGGTGGTGAAGGACCGTGTGTGTCTCCGCGCTCTGGAAAAGATGATTTCTCGACTTGTGGACTCCAAAGAGCAAACGGAGAATCTTGGCGCCTCAGCCTTACAGACATTGGATGTCAATACGGATGGTACAACATTTTATTTTTTCTCTCTTATTACAGCTGTCTTTGTGAGCGTCATGTTTTTTTTTTTTCTACAGAAACCTTATCAGAAGAGCCATCAAAGTCAGCTAAAAGACTCAAACGAGGTAAGGCAATTTACAATATAGTAGACTCTGGGATATGACATTAATCTGGTCTGAGGTGGAGATGGTTGTAAAGGGAAATTGCTGTATGGCGGCGTTGGAAACCATTGGTAATCAGCTAATGTGTTCGGAACCCCCGCTAGCCCAGGCAAAAACATTAAAATTGCAGATACATATTAAACATTAGGAGCAAAATCTCATATTGAAAGTACTACTTATGTTTAATACAGTGAACTCTTGTTTATTACAGGTATCACATTTCATGAAGATTCCGTTATAGGCAAAATCCGTGAAGAAGAAACATTTACTCTTTTCGCTTATAATACAATGAAATACTGTATTATACATTGTAAGCAAAAACAAATCCCTTTAAAATACGAAAACTTTAATTCATAGAAAAAAAGCACTGTACGCAATTTGGGCCGCAACTAATGATTATTTAAATCGTTTAATTGGTGAATAATTTTTTGGGGAATAATCGCTGAATGTTTTTTTTTTTAAAGACCCGTTTTTAATTTCCTCCTCAATTAAAATATTTAAGTTTTGGACAGATTGAAAACTAGTGCACAAAATAACATTTTATTCTATTGTATTAAAGAATTTAAAAATCCAAGTGTCCAATAGTCTATAATTAAACAATAATGCATGCAAATGCACGCTATACACCTGCAAGTATGTTAGCTACCTTTTTTTTTTATAAAGTGCCAAAAAAGAGGCAACACCAGAGAAGAGAATGCAAGTAATTAGATTCCATCTTATTGTAAATTAAATGTTTTATGCTGGATTTGAGTTGCATTTAGGTGTCTGAAAAGTACGATATAATTGGATCAAGATCGGTGTTTTTCAACATGTAGGTCAGCATCCAAAAGTCGGTCACAGTAGATGCTGATAATTCCTTGCAAATGGGAGTTTACGCCCATATTTCACACCACAGAGAAACCCATGTCGAACATGGACGAATTTAGGTACAGCGAAGAATATATGAACTATGGATTTAATTATCTTGGCAGTATTGCCACTTGAAGTCGTTTTTTGTAAGTGAATACAGTGGGACCTCGCCAGTGTTCCCTCTAAGCTGCGCGCGTGCGCAATTGCGCACTGCTCGCACATTCTCAGCACACAAGAAAATCTAGCCAGCGCACAAAAACGAGGGCTCAAAATTACTAATTAAGAAGCGACTTAAGTCAAAGTTACAGTGCATGAAGGTAAAAATAGTCAAGTCAAGTCAAGTCAAGTCATTTTTATTTGTATAGCCCTAAATCACGAAGAGTCTCAGTTGTGTCCTAAATGCGGTATTTTGAAGTCAATGTCGACCGAAGTTGAAAAGTAAAGTCAGTAGAGTTTGTCGAGAACCGGCTTCTACGGCTCGGCTCACTAAAAGGAACCGGCTCTTTCGGGTTCTAAATGGCTCTTCAGGTTGTTTTTGCTTCTTTAATCCCAACATGACCAAATATTATGTAAAATTATGCACAAAATGACTTAAAGGAATGGGGGAATGGAACAAAAAAGAAAAAAATACCAAAATTAAAAAGTAGTGAAAAGCTGAGAAAAAAAAGAAACAAAAGAAAGAGAAAAAAAGAAGGAAAATTTTAGAAAAAAGCCAGAAAAAAAGGAAAAGAAAGAAATGTAGGGAAAAAAGTAAATACAGTGGGACTTCGATGTTCGCGGCTTCAGAGCTTCGCGGTCTGTAATGGTTAAAAAAAAAAAATGAAATGAAAAAAATAATTTTTTTTTTTAAATTTTTTTTTTTTTTTTGGAAGGGGTGTCGCTACTTTGCAGATTTTCACTTTTTGCGGGAATCCCCCTTGGCCGACGACCCTAGCACGGCGCGCCGTTCTCGTTTCCCGGCGCGCAGTTTTGGTGCGGCTTCCGCTTCACCGCCCCCCTAACCCCACAGGTCCCCCCTACCCCTTTCCCCTGCGGCCACCCGTCCGTCGGCCGGAGCCATCGAGGGCCGTGTAGCGCCATGTAGAGCCATCGCGGCCCGAGCGGGAGACTCCGGGCGCCGGTGTTGTGCCCAAATCCGACTCCCGTACAAAATCTTCCCCGCATTCTGCTGCGCTTCCGACAGGCTGGCCTCCGCGCTGAGCGCCCGACTCGCTCGGCTTGTCGCGGTGTCGTGCGTATCGCGCCGGAAAGTACCCGCGCCGCGGGTTAGGGGCTCGCTCGCGACCCTAAAAAGGATAAGCGGTGCAGATAATGAGATGAGATGAGATTTTTTGTTTTTGTTTTTCGAAGATTCTTCGCAGATTTTCACTTTTTGCGTGTGGTTATGCTCCCCATTAACCGGGTCTAAAAAATAATTGTAATTTTTAAAATTTATTTATTTATTTATTTTTTTTTTTTGAAGGTGCGCCGCTACTTATCGCGGGTGGTTTTGGTCCCCATTAACCACGATAACCGAGGTCTTACTGTAGAGAACAAAAAGAAAAAATTAACAGCTCGGGGAAAAATAAACACAATGAGATTTTTTTTAAAGGAATTTTAAAAAAAGTAGAAAAAAACACGGAAAAAAGAAGAAAAAGTTTGTGTTGCATTCAAATAATTTCCAATTATATCAAGTGAATTTTGTTGCCAACATTGTACTTTCACTAAAAAATAGTACAGTACAACCGACTAAATAAACCCCCAAAAATGTTAATATTATGCGACAAAATATGTCAGAAAATAAAAAGAAATGATTATTTGTGAAAGAGTTGTAAGAACAAACGATGTTTGTAGGCCGTACAACATTTGCAATAGTAAATGAGTCAATTCATTCAAAAGAGAAAAATAATTTCGCATTGCCGGAAACTCAGTAAAATGTAACTTGATGTCAAGTTTTGGACATGTTTTATAATTAATTATCTTGCCACACTTATGGTTGCTCACTGTTGTTTCAAGCGTTGCTCACCAACTTTGTGTGAATGCTTAGACCCGTGGAAAATTAGAGGGAACATTGGACCTCGCTACTTCACGGTTCCACGTTCGCGGGTTCAGAGCTTCGCGGGTCTAAAAAATAATAATAATAAAATAATTAAGGGGCGTCGCTACTTGGCGGATTTTCACTTTTCGCGGGTGGTTTTGGTCCCCATTATACAAAATCATATCAACCATGGCAAAATAACACTACTCAAAAATAAAATTAAAAAAAAAGCATTTTTGAAGTGGCGTTGCTACTTCGCGGACTTTCACTTTTCGCGGGTGGTTTTGGTCCACATTAACCGCGTTAACCGAGGGATTACTGTACTGTATAATCAACTATCACTGCTATAAAATCGTTATCACTGCTTCAAAATCGTGGATTTTTTTTCTCGATTTGTATCGCAGCTTGTACCGTATTTTCACAAGCATGGGGCGCACAGTCTCTTTGGGCGCACAGTCTCTTTCTGTATTTAAAACTACAGAAGGCGCACAGAACGATCAGGCGCTGTTGCATTCTGTTACGGCCGCTGCTGTTGTGCTTAAATTTGACTCCCCTTCACAAAATATATGCTCTCAGTGCTGTGATGTTGGTGACGTTTAGATGTGTCTTAATAAAATCATTACATAGACTCACCTTTTTGTCTTAATCACACTAATCAATAGTCCTTATTAATCACATTATACACACTACAATTGCGGCACGTGTGCTTTTGAAAGCATAGTGAGCGTTCATGCGATGGAGAGTCAGATCTTGCAGGGGAGTTGAATTCAGGCACATCTCGAACGGCTGCTTGATTCCATGATCTTCCGCGTAGCATAGAAATCCATGCACCATAGCAGACGAAAACACGGAGGGAAAGTGAATTTTGGATTGAGTTATCATTTGGGGTTGGCAACTCTGTTCAGCCTCCAATAGCACAATAACTTTCAAATTGCTAGATAGGCTTGGCCATCAGCATCAATGAGTATTTCTGCAACAATGCATTGCATGTTTGTGTCTGCACAAGCTTTCAGCTTGTGGTGTTAACACAAGACACGGTTAAGTCACAGGAGATTGCATACAATTCGCATTTAGTTGGAAATGTGAACAATCTCACAAAAACGTGGGACTCGACCTAAAATGTTGTATTGTTTGATCGGCCAAGGCTCGAAGCTGTGACCCCCAGCCTCAGGGCGGGCGCCCAACCTTACGTCTGCTGCTTTACATGAGACAAAGGTCGCACTGCACGATAAGGCGCGCCACACACTTTGAAGACATTTTTTTTTTTTATGTGTGCCTTATGTTAGTGAAAATTGGGTAATTAGGGGGTAATGGTGGTAAATGGTCTGCAATTATATAGCGCTCTTAAAGTCACTGAAAAACTGCCAAAGTGCTTCACACTTACCCATTCACTCACACATCACTGTGACATCCATGCAAGGCTTACTTGCTTGATGGGGGAATTCGGGTTCAGTGTCTTACACTTTGAAACTTAACTCAGAGAAGCCGGGGATTGAACTTGCGACCTCTCAGTCCCAAGATGAGCACTCTACCTCACGAATTGTTACATCAAATTTCTTTGACCCTATTTTCTGCTCAATAATGTATTTTCCAATTTCTGGCAAATATTGGGGTTATAGATGTGCCCTATAGTCTAGTAAATTTGGTTGGTGTGGATTGGCATCGTACATTCGAGTTTGTGGGTGGATGCAAAGGACGGAGGAGATTGTGGATTCAGAAGAAATGTTTTTAAACTTTCAAGGATTATCGGGCCCCTGGAGGAATTTTGATACTTTAATCGCCTCCTTATTCTGCAATAATTGTCCAGCTCGTTAGTTGGTTGCGACCATGCAATTTAACAAGGGGTTCTTCTTTATAATTCTTGATAATTGCAAGCTTCATTTCCATGGTTATCATGTTTTTGCTTCTCGCTTTAGCATCATTGAAAGTCTTGTGGCTCATCGCAAATAGCTACATGCATTATATCGCTGACGAAGCGCACAAGACTCTTAAAAAATGAAAAGGCCATTATGGAAGAGAGTTCATCAAAACCACACTTTTATGATGCTGTGACCCAAACCAATAGCAAACCAGCATCTTATGACCTCAATTTATAGCAAACGGGGATCTTAGAGACTTATGAAGCATGGCATGTTATCTGTCATATGCACAAACAGCAAAGTTAGAATTTTGTACGTTATTTGGCTGTGCAAAACCAGTTGGCAATGTCTTGTTGTATAGAGGGAAATGCTGTGACAAGGGGCAGCAAAAAACGCCTTATTCAACAAGTCGGGGACGCTGTAACCCAGGGTCTACTGTATCACGTACAGTGTTTTCCATAGAATTTTGGGTGCCCAGGAGTGCCCAGTGGCTGGCCCCCCTGCATTGCCCCCCTTTTCAGATTCTTCTCTCAGTGAAGGAGATTGCACAATGTTTAGGGCCATTAATATAATGAAAATTAGTCCAAATGAGGACCATTTTCCAGCTTTGACTTATTTAAAAAAAAAAAAATCCTTTTTGTCCTTTGTATTGCAATCTCTCTTGAACCGTTCCTGTGGTCAATGCGCTTCTGTGGCATTCAACTTTCCCCCAACCGCTCCCTCATCTCTACTTGGTGACCTCAACCTATTAACCAAAAATGAGATGACAAATTTCTCTTGCAGTTATCTGCGGGTAAGTTAACATACAGTCTAAATGTGTACGCAGGTCAAAGAAAGGCCTGCATGACCAAGTCAAACCGAAAAGCAAGCAGAAAGGCAGGGTCCTCAGAAGAGAGGTAAGACTTCCCTTTATTTCTTCACTTCATCCAATCAGCTTACAGTTAGGAATGAGAATCGAGTAAAATAAATTAACTAATTAATCTCCGTTTAGAAATAAATTAATCACGATTATTTTTCAAATCCAGATTTTACAAACGGCGGTAAATATACATCGAAAAATAAGATTACATTTACTATGCCAAATGGTATAGACCAGGGGTGTCAAAGTCAAATGGACGGAGGGCCAAATAAAACATTTGGCTACAAGCCGAGGGCCGGACTGTCCAATCTTTACTGAAACCAAGATTTAACCTACTGAAAACACAACAAATATATTACAATATGATTGTATAAATAAAGCAATATTTTCTTATGACTGTCAGTCATTTTTAATTTCAGCAGGCACAAAATACAAATGTCCTTTATATAAAAAACTCATATATCTCATAACAACAACTCAACCATTTTCTATCATTCAATCATCTGAAATTATTAAAAAGAAATATTGCCTCGAAATACAATAAAATAAAGTGCAAAAATCTCTTGTTACTTAAAACCAATAGCAATCAACACACTGGACCTCATCTGTCCTGCTCAAATGTACATTGACTTTCCTTTCTGGGCTTTCTCTGGGTTAGTGTGAAAAAAAGGAATTACTGATTAACAAATAATAACAATCAAAAGTCATTTTCTCTGCTAAATAGGAGACAATTTTATCAAAAGACTGTTGTCCACATCAAGATCTATTTTCCATGAAAAGCCGAAAAACAAGAAACACTCCCAGGACAGAGTCGGCAAACAAAAACAACATAGTCAACATAGAAAATAAAGCTTTAAAATTCCCGAGGAGAACAACAAAAAACAAGACCTTCTTTATGTGCATATTTAACTTTTAAACTTGAACGGAGTAAAAACTTCAAATGTGTAATTGCACAGGAAACATTACTGTATTATTACTGTATTTACATTAGACCTAAGATTTATGACCCGAACCCGAACCCGAGGCAATTTCGGGCCGGGTCGGGCCTGAAATGTCAGTCATACGGTCGGGTCGGGTCGGGTTCGGTCCTGCTTTTTTTTTTTTTTTTTTTAAATTAATTAATAATTATAAATATATGTTCATTAAAAAGATATACTTAAACTATGTATGGATACTAGACCAAAGAATATAGTAAATCAAATAAATATTATTTGTGTACAATTAGTTGTGATTGCGGAAATCATAGCGTACAGTGACGTTGGTGATTTTTCCATCCGCATTAACAAACGCATTTTGTAAAATACGATCGCGCTTTATTGTTTAAATAAACGCGTTATATAGACTAGAATCTCCCAATTATTATAATTAGCTCGCTTTATTTTGTTTTAAAGTGTATTATATAGAATACGATCGCTTTTGTCGGAAGCGTACATTGACGTTGGTGACATTTTCATCCGCGTTAAAAAACGCAATTTGCAGAATAAAATCACGCTTTATTGTTTAAATAAACGCGTTATATAGACTAGGATCTCCCAATTATTATAATTAGCTCGCTTTATTGTTTTAATAAGCGTTTTATATAGAATACGATCAGGGGGGGGGGGGGGATTTGCATAGGAGTCGGAAAAGGGCACAACACGTCAACACCCCCTCAATGATAGTGCCGCGCTAAAATCTTAAGGACGTACTACTACTGCTGCTGTGGATTATGGCCCAATGATCAAGTCGTCAAAATGACGGACGCCCTTAAATGTTTTCGCTACCTCAAAAAAAAAACCCCGTCAATGACAGATTGTCGCTTAATGTAACATCTGCAGTGCAGACACAGAAATATAAAAGATGTAAATGTTTATACAGTTTTATTTAACTTAGGCCTAGATGTTGTAACAAAAGGCAGAGTTTAATTTGTTATCATAAATCACCCCTCCTTATAAATAAAATATGTAATTTCGGGCCCCCTCGGGCCGGGCCAGCAAATCCAGTTAATTAGTCGGGCTCGGTCCGGGTCGGGTTTAATACCCCTCGGGCCTGCGTCGGGCTCGGGTGCTTTTTTTTGGCCCGATCTTACCTCTAATTTACATACATTTATATACAGTACTGTATTACTACAACTCTACATTACTTGTTTGAAAGCCCCGGTTTTCAGTGTCCACCTTCCGTTTAGCCATTGTTGATGGGTATCTGTGGGCTAATTTTTGCTGTTATGCTAATGACTGCTGCTGATCGACTGCTGAATAAATCAAACCGCCTCCCGCTCGGCGCGTCCCCGTTGCATTGTGGGAAATGTAGTATTCATGCGTACTGCGGGCTGCTGGCTTGCAGCGGCCTGCGGGCCGGATCTAATAATATATTGATATCGTCACGCGGGCCAGGTAAAACCCTCTCGCGGGCCTAATGTGGCCCGCGGGCCTTGACTCTGACATATGTGGTATAGACCAAGGGTGGCGAACAAGTTTGACACAAAAAGCCGAAATTTATAACCGTGAGAGTCAAAGAGCCACACCACACACTGACACACACAAACACATACAATTAAAAACATTGTTTCCCGTAACACACTCCTCTCCTTACAATACAACAAGCATTGTTCTTGTGTTAATTTTAAGGAAAGTGTCCACCCTCAATACAAACAAAAAAACTATAAATGTAACAAGGCAAAGAGCCACACAGTATATAGAAAATATGATGAGGCAAAGAGCCACATTCTTATTGGCCAAAGGCCGCATGTGGCTCTCGAGCCACGTGTTCGCCACCACTGGTATAGACCAATGGTTCCCAAACTTATGCGGGCTTGTGCCCCCTTGGCTCCCCAGTGTATTCTGAGGTTAGGTCTTCAAGGGTGTACTTCAGACTACTGCAGCATGTGCATCAGTGCAAGAAAATTATTCGAGTATTAGTTCAAACCCACTATTCCTGCTAACTTATTAACACCACTGCTACAACTATTTATTATTCTTATCATAAAATTTCACTTATTAACTTGCATGAATAAAATAGATAATGCAGTTCTGGGGTTGGACACTATTAGACATTTTTTGCTAGTCACAGGATTGGTTATTTCTTTGTGGCTTTACCAACTTTTCGCACGGCGTGAAGGGCACAAATGCTGCTTTGATGGAGGTTTGTTTACCTCTCAGTCCTTTTCTAGATGCACCTTCTTCGTCTTTTACTTGTAATCCTTTTTACATGCCGCCCACTTTGGAAACCACTGGTATAGACCTGTACAGTAAACGTGCATACAGACTGTACTGACAAAGATAGCGTTTATAACAAAGATATTCAAGTACTTTATGTCATCACTGTTTAACTGTAAATTTACTAAAAAGCTGTTGTAAATATTTCAACAAAAAATGCATACCAAGTAAAGGAAAAGTGCATAAATCTTATGGTGTCAAAGAAAAATCATCCATAAACAAAATTGTCAAGTTCCTTAAGTAAGCATCGTAGAACACCTGTCTAAGGCACCGAACTGATCTAAGGTTGACGAGGTCCGCTGTCTGACTGTACCACCGAACCAGGGTGCTTATCTTTCAAGAGAGACATCAGGGAAGAAGTGCTCCGCCTAGCGTGTTTCCTTTCTCTTTTCCTTTGCTAGCATGTTAACCCGCGTTAGCCTCAGGAAATGAAAGTGACACTTCTTTGTTTGTCGGAGCAGCGCAGCTTGACACCCAGGCGCGTGTCCAAGGCGGAATTTTAATTGTTATGTTAATCTATTTTCACGCGTTAAATTGAAAATCATAACGGAAAACGTTAATACGACATTTTTCCCAGCCCTACTTATAATTTTTTTTTTTTAAAGCAGCGATGGAGAAAACGTCCCCAACTCGGTTCCTGCAGTGCGACCTTCCCGCCAGGCCAAAATCGCAGCCATTGAGAAAACCAAACTGGATCTGAATCCTCTTCTCAACCAGGAGGCCAATTTGTCTTAAGTTGCCTTTGGTGCAAATTAGCACTAGTTTCTTGTAAAATGTCAAATATTGCTTGTATATGAATAAAGGGCTCCACAGCATTAAGTATGGGATACATATATTTCAAATTTTGTTATACTGTACTGTCAAAGATTTGATGTAATCATATGTTTAATCACAACAGACTTTTATAATATAGTTATCATACATTACTCTGGGGATCATTCTTTTTGGACTCTTCCTGATGTCACTATATATAGCAGGGGTCGGGAACCTTTTTGACTCAAAGAGCCATAAAAGCAAAATAATTTTATTTTGGGAAAGAGCCACACATATATTATGAGACAAATTTACTAAATTGCTAAACCCGCGCCCCAGACAAAAGTTTAGTCTTCAGCACATTTATTTTTGATGATTTGATAAAAATTCTGAAAAGAGAATAATGCCAGAGCCCGTGTCCCAAAATCAACAAACATACCACTTTAAACTTGTGTCTTTCTTGCAATTACTCAAGATCGGTTAAACTCATTTTGACCCTTTTTTTTTCATACATATTGGCTTCAAAACCAGATGTAAGCAGTTATTTTGTAAAAACGTCACAACATTCTGCAAACAGGGAGCCTGATGTTGTTATCTACGGCACAGACGGCGTAGGGCGAGAGATGGGAGGGAGTGCTTGCACTTTTTGCATAGCTCCACCCATCCCTCCCAATCACCCAATCAAATGACTAAGTTCTCTTCCGGTGTTTTGGCGTATTTACAGTTCTGTGGATTCATCATAAGGTATTTGAACACTGAAGACAGATAATATAGTGAGGTTTTATATAACGGATTCTTTAGCGTTGTACAGCCAGAACGAGTTTTTTTTTTTTTTTTTTTTTTTTTTCCCGTGACACCTTGACTGTAAATTGTAGTGAATAACGTGCCCTATATATTCTGCCAAGTACTGCTCCATTATCACCTTTGGTTTGGCTTTGTGTCTATCTGAACAGGATTAGTAGCTTACATTTTTGGACGAGATGGAGAAAATTTGCATGCAATCAAATTTGTCTCCGGGCCACAGGTACTCATAGAAAGAGCCATAGGTTCCCGACCCCTGATATATAGGGTGTTTATATTACGTATATTATCCCGTTTTTTAGTATTACCATGGGTTCCATTCTTTTTGGCCTCTTCTTAATTTCACGAGACATGTAGAATGTAAATGTGTATGTATAGATAAATCTATCTGTGTGTGTGTGTGTGTATGTGTGTATTTATGTATGTGTATGTACAGTGCATCCGGAATGTATTCACAGCGCTTCACTTTTTCCACATTTTGTCATGTTACAGCCTCATTCCAAATTGTATTAATTTAATCTCTTATCTCAAAATTCTACACAAAATACTCCATTACGACAATGTAATGTGAAAACGTTTTTTTTTCAACTTTTTTTATTAAAAATAGAAAACTAAGAAATCACATTTACATAAGTATTCACAGCCTTTGTCCACCTGCAGTAAATTCAGTTGATTGGACATGATTTGGAAGTCAAGTCAAGTCAAATTTATTTATATAGCCCTTAATCACAAAAATGTCTCAAAGGACTGCACAGGATTACAGTTACAAAATTACACAATTACCTGATCTTAAACCAGCATGCGGGCAAGGAAAACTCAAAAACCTCAGTGTGAGGAGAAAAGAGAAACCTTGAGAAAAGACCTCACATGTGGTAATCCCCCTTCCAGGATTGACCAGGGTGAATTACAATTAGCATTACTGTACACATAATAGTAAACATAAGGTAAGATGTTGAAAATGTCCGGAAAGTGCATGACATCAACGACGCCCCCAGCCTGCAAACCAGTCCAGAAAGTCTATGACGGCCACGACGCTGCCTCCCGTCTCTGCCAGCCGGTAAATGCAGGGGTTGACATGCTGCAGGTCAGACGCCGGTCCGCTGACCCATCCCAAATCATCCTTCTCCTTCGTATCAGCCAGGCAGGCGTCGGAAAAAGACAGGACAAAACAGAATATGAGGTGGGCATCAATCATATACTTTGGAATAGAAGTGTGTCTTAAGCCTCGATTTAAAAACTTCCGTTGAGGTTGCAGATCTTATCTCCAGAGGCAGGGCGTTCCATAACACCGGGGCCCGGATGGAGAACGCTCTCGAGCCCGCAGACTTCTTGGCTCTCGGAGTCACAAGTAGACCGGCATTTTCCGAGCGCAGACTCCGTGCAGGAACATAGGGGGAAATCAAATCGGAGAGATAAGAGGGTGCAAGCCCATGCAAACATTTATATGTTAAGAGAACCTTAAAGTCACATCTTAAGTGGACTGGGAGCCAGTGCAAGTTGGCCAATACAGGAGTAATATGCTCAAACTTTTTGGTCTTAGTCAAAAGTCTAGCTGCCGCATTCTGAACCAGCTGCAAACTTTTAATGCAAGACATCGGGAGACCAGAAAGCAATACATTACAGTAATCAAGCCGAGAAGTAATAAACGCATGAATTAAAATCTCTGCATCTGATTGGGACAGCATCGAACGAATCTTCGCAATATTACGGAGGTGGTAGAAAGCTATTCTAGTAATATTTTTCACGTGTAACTAAAACGACAGATTAGGATCAAATATAACACCTAGATTTTTGACCGAGTCACTATGGGTGATATTACATTTGTCTAGGTTCAGGGTAGTGTTTGAAAACAACTGACGACAGTGAGCTGGACCAATAATCAACATTTCAGTTTTTTCTGGGTTAAGGCGTAAAAAATTATTTGACATCCATCTTTGAATCTCAGTAAGGCAAGCCTCCAGATTTCTAAAACTTAAATGTCCAGTTTTTTCCAGTGGCACATACAGTTGAGTGTCATCTGCATAGCAATGGAAACTAATATTATACTTGCGGATAATGTCACCAAGCGGGATCATATAAATACTAAAAAGAAGGGGGCCAAGTACAGAGCCTTGAGGAACACCACAAGGGACATTAGATTGTTTAGAGGTCAGATTGCCATAGTTAACACATTGCATCCTGTCTGACAGGTAGGACCTAAACCACGAGAGTACAGTTCCTGAGATACCAATGCGTTCTAGACGAACCAATAATATGTTGTGGTCGACCGTATCAAAAGCAGCGCTGAAATCCAGCAGCAGTAACATTGATGAGGCACCAGAATCTATTGTTAAAAGGAGATCATTGGTTACTTTAGCAAGGGCTGTCTCAGTAGAATGATTTGCCCTAAATGCTGACTGGACAGTTTCAAAAAGGTTATTTTCTGACATGAAGTCATTTAGCTGCTGTGCAACGACCTTTTCAAGTACTTTCGCAAAAAATGGCAGATTTGACACTGGCCTATAATTACCTAGGCTTTCTGGGTCAAGGTTAGGTCGCTTAAGCGTGGGTTTAATGACGGCAGACTTGAAGGCTACAGGAACAATACCCAAGGATAGCGATATATTAATAATATTTAAAACTGATGGTCCTAAGATCCCAAACAGATCCTTCACCAGTGAAGCTGGAAACGGATCAAGCAGGCACATAGTTTGTTTGGCCCTACTGACCATCTGTGTTAGATTATCAAGGGACAAATCATTGAAACTGGAGAATGTTTCTGAACAACCGCTGACACAGTCCATACCTAGCACCTCCACATCATTGATATAGGAGGAGGAAACAGAGCGTTCTTTTAAAATTTCATTTCTGATTAGTTGAATCTTTTTATTAAAAAATTCCATAATGTCATTAGCAGAATAAGTGCAACCATTTGGGTTAAGTTGTTGTCTGGTAAGTTTCGCCACTGTGTCAAACAAAAATTTCGGATTATTCTTATGTTCAACAATAATCTTAGAGAAATACGAAGCTTTAGCTGAGGCAAGAGCTACTTTATATTTCAGCAAACTGTCACACCAGGCCAGTCGAAAAACCTCCAGCTTAGTAGTGCGCCATTTTCGTTCAATTTTTCTGCAACTTTGTTTGAGTAACCTAGTTTCTTCAGTAAACCAAGGCACACGACTGTCTATATAAGGTCCCACGGTTGAGTGTGCGTGTCAGA